>NW_023493673.1:0-35000 GCF_013265735.2 Oncorhynchus mykiss | reverse complement strand
AGGAGGGAGGTATTGTCTAATGGTACCTCCTTGTAGAGGAGGGAGGTATTGTCTAATGGCACCTCCTTGTAGAGGAGGGAGGTTAGTGTTGTCTATGGTACCTCCTTGTAGAGGAGGGAGGTTAGTGTGTTCTAATGGCACCTCCTGGAAGAGGAGGGAGGTTAGTGTTGTCTAGTGGTACTCCTTGTGGAGGAGGGAGGTTAGTGTTGTCTAATGGCACCTCCTTGTAGAGGAGGGAGGTTAGTGTTGTCTAATGGCACCTCCTTGTAGAGGAGAGAGGTTAGTGTTGTCTAATGGCACCTCCTTGTGGAGGAGTGAGGTTAGTGATGTCTAATGGCACCTCCTTGTGGAGGAGGGAGGTATTGTCTAATGGTACCTCCTTGTGGAGGAGGTAGGTAAGTGTTGTCTAATGGCACCTCCTTGTAGAGGAGGGAGGTTAGTGTGTTCTAATGGCACCCCCTGGAAGAGGAGGGAGGCTAGTGTTGTCTAATGGCAACTCCTTGTAGAGGAGGGAGGCTAGTGTTGTCTAATGGTACCTCCTTGTGGAGGAGGGAGGTTAGTGTTGTCTAATGGCACCTCCTTGTAGAGGAGGGAGGTTAGTGTTGTCTAATGGCACCTCCTTGTAGAGGAGGGAGGTTAGTGTTGTCTAATGGCACCTCCTTGTGGAGGAGTGAGGTTAGTGTTGTCTAATGGCACCTCCTTGTGGAGGAGGGAGGTTAGTGTTGTCTAATGGTACCTCCTTGTGGAGGTGGGAGGCTAGTGTTGTCTAATGGAACCTCCTTGTAGAGGAGGGAGGTGTTCTCTAATTGTACCTCCTTGTAGAGAAGGGAGGTATTGTCTAATGGCACCTCCTTGTAGAGGAGGGAGGTTTTGTCTAATGATACCTCCTTGTGGAGGAGGGAGGTTAGTGTTGTCTAATGGCACCTCCTTGTGGAGGAGGGAGGCTAGTGTTGTCTAATGGCACCTCCTTGTAGAGGAGGGAGGTATTGTCTATTGGTACCTCCTTGTAGAGGAGGGAGGTTAATGTTGTCTAATGGTACCGCCTTGTAGAGGAGGGAGGTATTGTCTATTGGTACCTCCTTGTGGAGGAGGGAGGCTAGTGTTGTCTAATGGCACCTCCTTGTGGAGGAGGGAGGCTAGTGTTGTCTAATGGCACCTCCTTGTAGAGGAGGGAGGTTAGTGTTGTCTAATGGCACCTCCTTGTAGAGGAGGGAGGCTAGTGTTGTCTAATGGCACCTCCTTGTGGAGGAGGGAGGCTAGTGTTGTCTAATGGTACCACCTTGTAGAGGAAGGTGGTTAGTGTTGTCTAATTGCACCTCCTTGTAGAGGAGGGAGGTTAGCGTTGTCTAATTGCACCTCCTTGTAGAGGAGGGAGGTAAGTGTTGTCTAATGGTACCTCCTTGTAGAGGAGGGAGGCTAGTGTTGTCTAACGACACCTCCTTGTAGAGGAGGGAGGTATTGTCTATTGGTACCTCCTTGTAGAGGAGGGAGGTAAGTGTTGTCTAATGGTACCTCCTTGTAGAGGAGGGAGGCTAGTGTTGTCTAATGGCACCTCCTTGTGGAGGAGGGAGGTATTGTCTAATGGTACCTCCTTGTGGAAGAGGGAGGTTAGTGTTGTCTAATGGCACCTCCTTGTGGAGGAGGGAGGTATTGTCTAATGGTACCTCCTTGTGGAGGAGGGAGGTTAGTGTTGTCTAACGGCACCTCCTTGTGGAGGACGGAGGTTAGTGTTGTCTAATTGCACCTCCTTGTGGAGGAGGGAGGTATTGTCTAATGGTACCTCCTTGTGGAGGAGGGAGGTTAGTGTTGTCTAATGGCACCTCCTTGTGGAGGAGGGAGGTTAGTGTTGTCTAATGGTACCTCCTTCTGGAGGAGGGAGGTTAGTGTTGTCTAATGGCACCTCCTTGTGGAGGAGGGAGGCTAGTGTTGTCTAATGGTACCTCCTTGTGGAGGAGGGAGGTTAGTGTTGTCTGATGGCACCTCCTTGTAGAGGAGGTTAGTGTTGTCTAATGGCACCTCCTTGTGGAGGAGGGAGGTATTGTCTAATGGTACCTCTTTGTAGAGAAGGAGGTATTGTCTAATGGTACCTCTTTGTAGAGAAGGAGGTATTGTCTAATGGCACCTCCTTGTGGAGGAGGGAGGTATTGTCTAATGGCACCTCCTTGTAGAGGAGGGAGGTGTTGTCTAATTGTACCTCCTTGTAGAGGAGGGAGGTATTGTCTAATGGCACCTCCTTGTAGAGGAGGGAGGTATGTCTAATGGCACCTCCATGTGGAGGAGGGAGGTATTGTCTAATGGCACCTCCATGTGGAGGAGGGAGGTATTGTCTAATGGCACCTCCTTGTGGAGGAGGGAGGTATGTCTAATGGCACCTCCATGTGGAGGAGGGAGGTATTGTCTAATGGCACCTCCATGTGGAGGAGGGAGGTATTGTCTAATGGCACCTCCATGTGGAGGAGGGAGGTATTGTCTAATGGCACCTCCATGTGGAGGAGGGAGGTATTGTCTAATGGCACCTCCTTGTAGAGGAGGGAGGTATGTCTAATGGCACCTCCATGTGGAGGAGGGAGGTATTGTCTAATGGCACCTCCATGTGGAGGAGGGAGGTATTGTCTAATGGCACCTCCTTGTGGAGGAGGGAGGTATTGACTTTGTGCAGTATGTAACATTTTATAAAAATATTATAGAAAAGTATGTCGTCAAGCTTCTAATACAATTTCCTTTCACACAACTTCCTCTTGGATTATGACAGTTAACCCACTGTTCCCTGGTTGGCCATCAGACAGTTAACCCACTGTTCCCTGGTTGGCCATCAGACAGTTAACCCACTGTTCCGTGTTAGGCCATCAGACAGTTAACCCACTGTTCCCTGGTTGGCCGCCAGACAGTTAACCCCCTGTTCCCTGGTTGGCCGTCAGACAGTTAACCCACTGTTCACTGTTCCCTGGTAGACCGTCAGACAGTTAACCCACTGTTCCCTGTTCCCTGGTTGGCCGTCAGGCAGTTAACCCACTGTTCCCTGGTAGGCCATCAGACAGTTAACCCACTGTTCCCTGGTAGGCCGTCAGGCAGTTAACCCACTGTTCCCTGGTTGGCCGTCAGACAGTTAACCCACTGTTCCCTGGTAGACCGTCAGACAGTTAACCCACTGTTCACTGTTCCCTGGTAGACCGTCAGGCAGTTAACCCACTGTTCCCTGGTTGGCTGTCAGGCAGTTAACCCACTGTTCCCTGGTAGGCCGTCAGACAGTTAACCCACTGTTCCCTGGTAGGCCGTCAGGTAGTTAACCCACTGTACCCTGTTCCCTGGTTGGCCATCAGACAGTTAACCCACTGTTCCCTGGTTGGCCATCAGACAGTTAACCCACTGTTCCCTGATTGGTCGTCAGACAGTTAACCGACTGTTCCCTGTTCCCTAGTTGGCCGTCAGACAGTTAACCCACTGTTCCCTGGTTGGCCGCCAGACAGTTCACCCACTGTACCCTGTTCCCTGGTAGGCCATCAGACAGTTAACCCACTGTTCCCTGGTAGACCATCAGACAGTTAACCCACTGTTCCCTGGTAGGCCATCAGACAGTTAACCCACTGTTCCCTGGTAGGCCGTCAGACAGTTAACCCACTGTTCCCTGGTTGGCCGTCAGACAGTTAACCCACTGTTCCCTGGTTGGCCTTCACACAGTTAACCCACTGTTCACTGTTCCCTGGTAGACCGTCAGACAGTTAACCCACTGTTCCTTGTTCCCTGGTTGGCCATCAGGCAGTTAACCCACTGTTCCCTGTTCCCTGGTTGGCCTTCACACAGTTAACCCACTGTTCCCTGTTCCCTGGTTGGCCGTCAGACAGTTAACCCACTGTTCCCTGGTTGGCCGTCAGACAGTTAACCTACTGTTCCCTGGTAGACCGTCAGGTAGTTAACCCACTGTTCCCTGGTTGGCCTTCACACAGTTAACCCACTGTTCACTGTTCCCTGGTAGACCGTCAGACAGTTAACCCACTGTTCCTTGTTCCCTGGTTGGCCATCAGGCAGTTAACCCACTGTTCCCTGTTCCCTGGTTGGCCTTCACACAGTTAACCCACTGTTCCCTGTTCCCTGGTTGGCCGTCAGACAGTTAACCCACTGTTCCCTGGTTGGCCATCAGACAGTTAACCCACTGTTCCCTGATTGGTCATCAGACAGTTAACCCACTGTTCCCTGTTCCCTGGTTGGCCGTCAGACAGTTAACCCACTGTTCCCTGGTTGGCCGCCAGACAGTTAACCCACTGTACCCTGTTCCCTGGTAGGCCATCAGACAGTTAACCCACTGTTCCCTGGTAGGCCATCAGACATTTAACCCACTGTTCCCTGGTAGGCCGTCAGACAGTTAACCCACTGTTCCCTGGTTGGCCTTCACACAGTTAACCCACTGTTCACTGTTTCCTGGTAGACCGTCAGACAGTTAACCCACTGTTCCTTGTTCCCTGGTTGGCCTTCACGCAGTTAACCCACTGTTCCCTGTTCCCTGGTTGGCCGTCAGACAGTTAACCCACTGTTCACTGTTCCCTGGTAGACCATCAGACAGTTAACCCACTGTTCCCTGTTCCCTGGTAGACCGTCAGACAGTTAACCCACTGTTCCTTGTTCCCTGGTTGGCCATCAGGCAGTTAACCCACTGTTCCCTGTTCCCTGGTTGGCCTTCACACAGTTAACCCACTGTTCCCTGTTCCCTGGTTGGCCGTCAGACAGTTAACCCACTGTTCCCTGGTTGGCCGTCAGACAGTTAACCTACTGTTCCCTGGTAGACCGTCAGGTAGTTAACCCACTGTTCCCTGGTTGGCCTTCACACAGTTAACCCACTGTTCACTGTTCCCTGGTAGACCGTCAGACAGTTAACCCACTGTTCCTTGTTCCCTGGTTGGCCATCAGGCAGTTAACCCACTGTTCCCTGTTCCCTGGTTGGCCTTCACACAGTTAACCCACTGTTCCCTGTTCCCTGGTTGGCCGTCAGACAGTTAACCCACTGTTCCCTGGTTGGCCATCAGACAGTTAACCCACTGTTCCCTGATTGGTCATCAGACAGTTAACCCACTGTTCCCTGTTCCCTGGTTGGCCGTCAGACAGTTAACCCACTGTTCCCTGGTTGGCCGCCAGACAGTTAACCCACTGTACCCTGTTCCCTGGTAGGCCATCAGACAGTTAACCCACTGTTCCCTGGTAGGCCATCAGACATTTAACCCACTGTTCCCTGGTAGGCCGTCAGACAGTTAACCCACTGTTCCCTGGTTGGCCTTCACACAGTTAACCCACTGTTCACTGTTTCCTGGTAGACCGTCAGACAGTTAACCCACTGTTCCTTGTTCCCTGGTTGGCCTTCACGCAGTTAACCCACTGTTCCCTGTTCCCTGGTTGGCCGTCAGACAGTTAACCCACTGTTCACTGTTCCCTGGTAGACCATCAGACAGTTAACCCACTGTTCCCTGTTCCCTGGTTGGCCGTCAGGCAGTTAACCCACTGTTCCCTGGTAGGCCATCAGACAGTTAACCCACTGTTCCCTGGTAGGCCGTCAGGCAGTTAACCCACTGTTCCCTGGTTGGCCGTCAGACAGTTAACCCACTGTTCCCTGGTAGACCGTCAGACAGTTAACCCACTGTTCACTGTTCCCTGGTAGACCGTCAGACAGTTAACCCACTGTTCCCTGTTCCCTGGTTGGCCGTCAGGCAGTTAACCCACTGTTCCCTGGTTGGCTGTCAGGCAGTTAACCCACTGTTCCCTGGTAGGCCGTCCGACAGTTAACCCACTGTTCCCTGAAAGGCCGTCAGGTAGTTAACCCACTGTACCCTGTTCCCTGGTTGGCCATCAGACAGTTAACCCACTGTTCCCTGGTTGGCCATCAGACAGTTAACCCACTGTTCCCTGATTGGTCGTCAGACAGTTAACCCACTGTTCCCTGTTCCCTGGTTGGCCGTCAGACAGTTAACCCACTGTTCCCTGGTTGGCCGC
The DNA here is from genome assembly GCF_013265735.2 of Oncorhynchus mykiss. NCBI lineage: Eukaryota > Metazoa > Chordata > Actinopteri > Salmoniformes > Salmonidae > Oncorhynchus > Oncorhynchus mykiss. The sequence goes on along the minus strand of NW_023493673.1, from coordinate 29,024 downwards.
CAGACAGTTAACCCACTGTACCCTGTTCCCTGGTAGGCCATCAGACAGTTCACCCACTGTTCCCTGGTAGGCCATCAGACATTTAACCCACTGTTCCCTGGTAGGCCGTCAGACAGTTAACCCACTGTTCCCTGGTTGGCCTTCACACAGTTAACTCACTGTTCACTGTTTCCTGGTTGGCCGTCAGACAGTTAACCCACTGTTCCCTGGTTGGCCGTCAGACAGTTAACCTACTGTTCCCTGGTAGACCGTCAGGTAGTTAACCCACTGTTCCCTGGTAGAACGTCAGACAGTTAACCCACTGTTCCCTGGTTGGCCGTCAGACAGTTAACCCACTGTTCCCTGTTCTCTGGTTGGCCGTCAGACAGTTTAACCCACTGTTCCCTGTTCCCTGGTTGGCCGTCAGACAGTTAACCCACTGTTAACTGTTCCCTGGTTGGCCATCAGACAGTTAACACACTGTTCCCTGGTTGGCCGTCAGACAGTTAACCTACTGTTCACTGTTCCCTGGTAGACCGTCAGACAGTTAACCCACTGTTCCCTGTTCCCTGGTTGGCCGTCAGACAGTTAACCCACTGTTCCCTGGTTAGCCGTCAGACAGTTAACCCACTGTTCCCTGGTTGGCCTTCACACAGTTAACCCACTTGTCACTGTTCCCTGGTAGACCGTCAGACAGTTAACCCACTGTTCCTTGTTCCCTGGTTGGCCATCAGACAGTTAACCCACTGTTCCCTGGTAGGCCTTCAGGCAGTTAACCCACTGTTCCCTGGTAGGCCTTCAGGCAGTTAACCCACTGTTCCCTGGTAGGCCTTCAGGTAGTTAACCCACTGTTCCCTGGTTGGCCGTTAGACAGTTAACCCACTGTTCCCTGGTAGGCCATCAGACAGTTAACCCCCTGTTCCCTGGTTGGCCGTCAGACAGTTAACCCACTGTTCCCTGGTTGGCCGCCAGACAGTTAACCCACTGTTCCCTGGTAGGCCGTCAGACAGTTAACCCACTGTTCCCTGGTTGGCCATCAGGCAGTTAACCCACTGTTCCCTGTTCCCTGGTTGGCCTTCACACAGTTAACCCACTGTTCCCTGGTTGGCCGCTAGACAGTTAACCCACTGTTCCCTGGTTGGCCTTCACACAGTTAACCCACTGTTCCCTGGTTGGCCGCCGGACAGTTAACCCACTGTTCCCTGGTAGAACGTCAGGTAGTTAACCCACTGTTCCCTGGTTGGCCGTCAGACAGTTAACCCACTGTTCCCTGGTAGACCGTCAGACATTTAACCCACTGTTCCCTGTTCCCTGGTTGGCCGTCAGGCAGTTAACCCACTGTTCCCTGGTTGGCTGTCAGGCAGTTAACCCACTGTTCCCTGGTAGGCCGTCATACAGTTAACCCACTGTTCCCTGGTAGGCCGTCAGGTAGTTAACCCACTGTACCCTGTTCCCTGGTTGGCCATCAGACAGTTAACCCACTGTTCCCTGGTTGGCCATCAGACAGTTAACCCACTGTTCCCTGATTGGTCGTCAGACAGTTCACCCACTGTTCCCTGTTCCCTGGTTGGCCGTCAGACAGTTAACCCACTGTTCCCTGGTTGGCCGCCAGAGAGTTAACCCACTGTACCCTGTTCCCTGGTAGGCCATCAGACAGTTAACCCACTGTTCCCTGGTAGGCCATCAGACATTTAACCCACTGTTCCCTGGTAGGCCGTCAGACAGTTAACCCACTGTTCCCTGGTTGGCCTTCACACAGTTAACCCACTGTTCACTGTTTCCTGGTAGACCGTCAGACAGTTAACCCACTGTTCCTTGTTCCCTGGTTGGCCTTCACACAGTTAACCCACTGTTCCCTGTTCCCTGGTTGAACGTCAGACAGTTAACCCACTGTTCACTGGTTGGCCGTCAGACAGTTAACCCACTGTTCACTGTTCCCTGGTAGACCGTCAGACAGTTAACCCACTGTTCCCTGTTCCCTGGTTGGCCGTCAGGCAGTTAACCCACTGTTCCCTGGTAGGCCATCAGACAGTTAACCCACTGTTCCCTGGTAGGCCGTCAGGCAGTTAACCCACTGTTCCCTGGTTGGCCGTCAGACAGTTAACCCACTGTTCACTGTTCCCTGGTAGACCGTCAGACAGTTAACCCACTGTTCCCTGTTCCCTGGTTGGCCGTTAGGCAGTTAACCCACTGTTCCCTGGTTGGCTGTCAGGCAGTTAACCCACTGTTCCCTGGCAGGCCGTCAGACAGTTAACCCACTGTTCCCTGGTAGGCCGTCAGGTAGTTAACCCACTGTACCCTGTTCCCTGGTTGGCCATCAGACAGTTAACCCACTGTTCCCTGATTGGTCGTCAGACAGTTAACCCACTGTTCCCTGTTCCCTGGTTGGCCGTCAGACAGTTAACCCACTGTTCCCTGGTAGGCCATCAGACAGTTAACCCACTGTTCCCTGGTAGGCCGTCAGACATTTAACCCACTGTTCCCTGGTAGGCCGTCAGACAGTTAACCCACTGTTCCCTGGTTGGCCTTCACACAGTTAACCCACTGTTCACTGTTTCCTGGTTGGCCGTCAGACAGTTAACCCACTGTTCCCTGGTTGGCCGTCAGACAGTTAACCTACTGTTCCCTGGTAGACCGTCAGGTAGTTAACCCACTGTTCCCTGGTAGGCCGTCAGACAGTTAACCCACTGTTCCCTGGTTGGCCGTCAGACAGTTAACCCACTGTTCCCTGGTAGGCCGTCAGGCAGTTAACCCACTGTTCACTGTTCCCTGGTAGACCGTCAGGTAGTTAACCCACTGTACCCTGTTCCCTGGTTGGCCATCAGACAGTTAACCCACTGTTCCCTGATTGGTCGTCAGACAGTTAACCCACTGTTCCCTGTTCCCTGGTTGGCCGTCAGACAGTTAACCCACTGTTCCCTGGTAGGCCGTCAGACAGTTAACCCACTGTTCCCTGGTTGGCTGTCAGACAGTTAACCTACTGTTCCCTGGTAGACCGTCAGGTAGTTAACCCACTGTTCCCTGGTAGGCCGTCAGACAGTTAACCCACTGTTCCCTGGTTGGCCATCAGACAGTTAACCCACTGTTCCCTGATTGGTCGTCAGACAGTTAACCGACTGTTCCCTGTTCCCTAGTTGGCCGTCAGACAGTTAACCCACTGTTCCCTGGTTGGCCGCCAGACAGTTCACCCACTGTACCCTGTTCCCTGGTAGGCCATCAGACAGTTAACCCACTGTTCCCTGGTAGACCATCAGACAGTTAACCCACTGTTCCCTGGTAGGCCATCAGACAGTTAACCCACTGTTCCCTGGTAGGCCGTCAGACAGTTAACCCACTGTTCCCTGGTTGGCCGTCAGACAGTTAACCCACTGTTCCCTGGTTGGCCTTCACACAGTTAACCCACTGTTCACTGTTCCCTGGTAGACCGTCAGACAGTTAACCCACTGTTCCTTGTTCCCTGGTTGGCCATCAGGCAGTTAACCCACTGTTCCCTGTTCCCTGGTTGGCCTTCACACAGTTAACCCACTGTTCCCTGTTCCCTGGTTGGCCGTCAGACAGTTAACCCACTGTTCCCTGGTTGGCCGTCAGACAGTTAACCTACTGTTCCCTGGTAGACCGTCAGGTAGTTAACCCACTGTTCCCTGGTTGGCCTTCACACAGTTAACCCACTGTTCACTGTTCCCTGGTAGACCGTCAGACAGTTAACCCACTGTTCCTTGTTCCCTGGTTGGCCATCAGGCAGTTAACCCACTGTTCCCTGTTCCCTGGTTGGCCTTCACACAGTTAACCCACTGTTCCCTGTTCCCTGGTTGGCCGTCAGACAGTTAACCCACTTTTCCCTGGTTGGCCATCAGACAGTTAACCCACTGTTCCCTGATTGGTCATCAGACAGTTAACCCACTGTTCCCTGTTCCCTGGTTGGCCGTCAGACAGTTAACCCACTGTTCCCTGGTTGGCCGCCAGACAGTTAACCCACTGTACCCTGTTCCCTGGTAGGCCATCAGACAGTTAACCCACTGTTCCCTGGTAGGCCATCAGACATTTAACCCACTGTTCCCTGGTAGGCCGTCAGACAGTTAACCCACTGTTCCCTGGTTGGCCGTCAGACAGTTAACCTACTGTTCCCTGGTAGACCGTCAGGTAGTTAACCCACTGTTCCCTGGTAGGCCGTCAGACAGTTAACCCACTGTTCCCTGGTTGGCCATCAGACAGTTAACCCACTGTTCCCTGATTGGTCGTCAGACAGTTAACCGACTGTTCCCTGTTCCCTAGTTGGCCGTCAGACAGTTAACCCACTGTTCCCTGGTTGGCCGCCAGACAGTTCACCCACTGTACCCTGTTCCCTGGTTGGCCGTCAGACAGTTAACCCACTGTTCCCTGGTTGGCCGTCAGACAGTTAACCTACTGTTCCCTGGTAGACCGTCAGGTAGTTAACCCACTGTTCCCTGGTAGGCCGTCAGACAGTTAACCCACTGTTCCCTGGTTGGCCGTCAGACAGTTAACCCACTGTTCCCTGGTAGGCCGTCAGGCAGTTAACCCACTGTTCACTGTTCCCTGGTAGACCGTCAGGTAGTTAACCCACTGTACCCTGTTCCCTGGTTGGCCATCAGACAGTTAACCCACTGTTCCCTGATTGGTCGTCAGACAGTTAACCCACTGTTCCCTGTTCCCTGGTTGGCCGTCAGACAGTTAACCCACTGTTCCCTGGTAGGCCGTCAGACAGTTAACCCACTGTTCCCTGGTTGGCCGTCAGACAGTTAACCTACTGTTCCCTGGTAGACCGTCAGGTAGTTAACCCACTGTTCCCTGGTAGGCCGTCAGACAGTTAACCCACTGTTCCCTGGTTGGCCATCAGACAGTTAACCCACTGTTCCCTGATTGGTCGTCAGACAGTTAACCGACTGTTCCCTGTTCCCTAGTTGGCCGTCAGACAGTTAACCGACTGTTCCCTGTTCCCTAGTTGGCCGTCAGACAGTTAACCCACTGTTCCCTGGTTGGCCGCCAGACAGTTCACCCACTGTACCCTGTTCCCTGGTAGGCCATCAGACAGTTAACCCACTGTTCCCTGGTAGACCATCAGACAGTTAACCCACTGTTCCCTGATTGGTCGTCAGACAGTTAACCGACTGTTCCCTGTTCCCTAGTTGGCCGTCAGACAGTTAACCGACTGTTCCCTGTTCCCTAGTTGGCCGTCAGACAGTTAACCCACTGTTCCCTGGTTGGCCGCCAGACAGTTCACCCACTGTACCCTGTTCCCTGGTAGGCCATCAGACAGTTAACCCACTGTTCCCTGGTAGACCATCAGACAGTTAACCCACTGTTCCCTGGTAGGCCATCAGACAGTTAACCCACTGTTCCCTGGTAGGCCGTCAGACAGTTAACCCACTGTTCCCTGGTTGGCCGTCAGACAGTTAACCCACTGTTCCCTGGTTGGCCTTCACACAGTTAACCCACTGTTCACTGTTCCCTGGTAGACCGTCAGACAGTTAACCCACTGTTCCTTGTTCCCTGGTTGGCCATCAGGCAGTTAACCCACTGTTCCCTGTTCCCTGGTTGGCCTTCACACAGTTAACCCACTGTTCCCTGTTCCCTGGTTGGCCGTCAGACAGTTAACCCACTGTTCCCTGGTTGGCCGTCAGACAGTTAACCTACTGTTCCCTGGTAGACCGTCAGGTAGTTAACCCACTGTTCCCTGGTTGGCCTTCACACAGTTAACCCACTGTTCACTGTTCCCTGGTAGACCGTCAGACAGTTAACCCACTGTTCCTTGTTCCCTGGTTGGCCATCAGGCAGTTAACCCACTGTTCCCTGTTCCCTGGTTGGCCTTCACACAGTTAACCCACTGTTCCCTGTTCCCTGGTTGGCCGTCAGACAGTTAACCCACTTTTCCCTGGTTGGCCATCAGACAGTTAACCCACTGTTCCCTGATTGGTCATCAGACAGTTAACCCACTGTTCCCTGTTCCCTGGTTGGCCGTCAGACAGTTAACCCACTGTTCCCTGGTTGGCCGCCAGACAGTTAACCCACTGTACCCTGTTCCCTGGTAGGCCATCAGACAGTTAACCCACTGTTCCCTGGTAGGCCATCAGACATTTAACCCACTGTTCCCTGGTAGGCCGTCAGACAGTTAACCCACTGTTCCCTGGTTGGCCGTCAGACAGTTAACCTACTGTTCCCTGGTAGACCGTCAGGTAGTTAACCCACTGTTCCCTGGTAGGCCGTCAGACAGTTAACCCACTGTTCCCTGGTTGGCCATCAGACAGTTAACCCACTGTTCCCTGATTGGTCGTCAGACAGTTAACCGACTGTTCCCTGTTCCCTAGTTGGCCGTCAGACAGTTAACCCACTGTTCCCTGGTTGGCCGCCAGACAGTTCACCCACTGTACCCTGTTCCCTGGTAGGCCATCAGACAGTTAACCCACTGTTCCCTGGTAGACCATCAGACAGTTAACCCACTGTTCCCTGGTAGGCCATCAGACAGTTAACCCACTGTTCCCTGGTAGGCCGTCAGACAGTTAACCCACTGTTCCCTGGTTGGCCGTCAGACAGTTAACCCACTGTTCCCTGGTTGGCCTTCACACAGTTAACCCACTGTTCACTGTTCCCTGGTAGACCGTCAGACAGTTAACCCACTGTTCCTTGTTCCCTGGTTGGCCATCAGGCAGTTAACCCACTGTTCCCTGTTCCCTGGTTGGCCTTCACACAGTTAACCCACTGTTCCCTGTTCCCTGGTTGGCCGTCAGACAGTTAACCCACTGTTCCCTGGTTGGCCGTCAGACAGTTAACCTACTGTTCCCTGGTAGACCGTCAGGTAGTTAACCCACTGTTCCCTGGTTGGCCTTCACACAGTTAACCCACTGTTCACTGTTCCCTGGTAGACCGTCAGACAGTTAACCCACTGTTCCTTGTTCCCTGGTTGGCCATCAGGCAGTTAACCCACTGTTCCCTGTTCCCTGGTTGGCCTTCACACAGTTAACCCACTGTTCCCTGTTCCCTGGTTGGCCGTCAGACAGTTAACCCACTGTTCCCTGGTTGGCCATCAGACAGTTAACCCACTGTTCCCTGATTGGTCATCAGACAGTTAACCCACTGTTCCCTGTTCCCTGGTTGGCCGTCAGACAGTTAACCCACTGTTCCCTGGTTGGCCGCCAGACAGTTAACCCACTGTACCCTGTTCCCTGGTAGGCCATCAGACAGTTAACCCACTGTTCCCTGGTAGGCCATCAGACATTTAACCCACTGTTCCCTGGTAGGCCGTCAGACAGTTAACCCACTGTTCCCTGGTTGGCCTTCACACAGTTAACCCACTGTTCACTGTTTCCTGGTAGACCGTCAGACAGTTAACCCACTGTTCCTTGTTCCCTGGTTGGCCTTCACGCAGTTAACCCACTGTTCCCTGTTCCCTGGTTGGCCGTCAGACAGTTAACTCACTGTTCACTGTTCCCTGGTAGACCGTCAGACAGTTAACCCACTGTTCCCTGTTCCCTGGTTGGCCGTCAGGCAGTTAACCCACTGTTCCCTGGTAGGCCATCAGACAGTTAACCCACTGTTCCCTGGTAGGCCGTCAAGCAGTTAACCCACTGTTCCCTGGTTGGCCGTCAGACAGTTAACCCACTGTTCCCTGGTAGACCGTCAGACAGTTAACCCACTGTTCACTGTTCCCTGGTAGACCGTCAGACAGTTAACCCACTGTTCCCTGTTCCCTGGTTGGCCGTCAGGCAGTTAACCCACTGTTCCCTGGTTGGCTGTCAGGCAGTTAACCCACTGTTCCCTGGTAGGCCGTCCGACAGTTAACCCACTGTTCCCTGAAAGGCCGTCAGGTAGTTAACCCACTGTACCCTGTTCCCTGGTTGGCCATCAGACAGTTAACCCACTGTTCCCTGGTTGGCCATCAGACAGTTAACCCACTGTTCCCTGATTGGTCGTCAGACAGTTAACCCACTGTTCCCTGTTCCCTGGTTGGCCGTCAGACAGTTAACCCACTGTTCCCTGGTTGGCCGCCAGACAGTTAACCCACTGTACCCTGTTCCCTGGTAGGCCATCAGACAGTTCACCCACTGTTCCCTGGTAGGCCATCAGACATTTAACCCACTGTTCCCTGGTAGGCCGTCAGACAGTTAACCCACTGTTCCCTGGTTGGCCTTCACACAGTTAACTCACTGTTCACTGTTTCCTGGTTGGCCGTCAGACAGTTAACCCACTGTTCCCTGGTTGGCCGTCAGACAGTTAACCTACTGTTCCCTGGTAGACCGTCAGGTAGTTAACCCACTGTTCCCTGGTAGAACGTCAGACAGTTAACCCACTGTTCCCTGGTTGGCCGTCAGACAGTTAACCCACTGTTCCCTGTTCTCTGGTTGGCCGTCAGACAGTTTAACCCACTGTTCCCTGTTCCCTGGTTGGCCGTCAGACAGTTAACACACTGTTCCCTGGTTGGCCGTCAGACAGTTAACCTACTGTTCACTGTTCCCTGGTAGACCGTCAGACAGTTAACCCACTGTTCCCTGTTCCCTGGTTGGCCGTCAGGCAGTTAACCCACTGTTCCCTGGTAGGCCGTCAGACAGTTAACCCACTGTTCCCTGGTTGGCCGTCAGACAGTTAACCCACTGTTCCCTGGTTGGCCTTCACACAGTTAACCCACTTGTCACTGTTCCCTGGTAGACCGTCAGACAGTTAACCCACTGTTCCTTGTTCCCTGGTTGGCCATCAGACAGTTAACCCACTGTTCCCTGGTAGGCCTTCAGGCAGTTAACCCACTGTTCCCTGGTAGGCCTTCAGGCAGTTAACCCACTGTTCCCTGGTAGGCCTTCAGGTAGTTAACCCACTGTTCCCTGGTTGGCCGTTAGACAGTTAACCCACTGTTCCCTGGTAGGCCATCAGACAGTTAACCCCCTGTTCCCTGGTTGGCCGTCAGACAGTTAACCCACTGTTCCCTGGTAGGCCGTCAGACAGTTAACCCACTGTTCCCTGGTTGGCCATCAGGCAGTTAACCCACTGTTCCCTGTTCCCTGGTTGGCCTTCACACAGTTAACCCACTGTTCCCTGGTTGGCCGCCAGACAGTTAACCCACTGTTCCCTGGTTGGCCTTCACACAGTTAACCCACTGTTCCCTGGTTGGCCGCCAGACAGTTAACCCACTGTTCCCTGGTAGACCGTCAGGTAGTTAACCCACTGTTCCCTGGTTGGCCGTCAGACAGTTAACCCACTGTTCCCTGGTAGACCGTCAGACATTTAACCCACTGTTCCCTGTTCCCTGGTTGGCCGTCAGGCAGTTAACCCACTGTTCCCTGGTTGGCTGTCAGGCAGTTAACCCACTGTTCCCTGGTAGGCCGTCATACAGTTAACCCACTGTTCCCTGGTAGGCCGTCAGGTAGTTAACCCACTGTACCCTGTTCCCTGGTTGGCCATCAGACAGTTAACCCACTGTTCCCTGGTTGGCCATCAGACAGTTAACCCACTGTTCCCTGATTGGTCGTCAGACAGTTAACCCACTGTTCCCTGTTCCCTGGTTGGCCGTCAGACAGTTAACCCACTGTTCCCTGGTTGGCCGCCAGACAGTTAACCCACTGTACCCTGTTCCCTGGTAGGCCATCAGACAGTTAACCCACTGTTCCCTGGTAGGCCATCAGACATTTAACCCACTGTTCCCTGGTAGGCCGTCAGACAGTTAACCCACTGTTCCCTGGTTGGCCTTCACACAGTTAACCCACTGTTCACTGTTTCCTGGTAGACCGTCAGACAGTTAACCCACTGTTCCTTGTTCCCTGGTTGGCCTTCACACAGTTAACCCACTGTTCCCTGTTCCCTGGTTGGCCGTCAGACAGTTAACCCACTGTTCACTGGTTGGCCGTCAGACAGTTAACCCACTGTTCACTGTTCCCTGGTAGACCGTCAGACAGTTAACCCACTGTTCCCTGTTCCCTGGTTGGCCGTCAGGCAGTTAACCCACTGTTCCCTGGTAGGCCATCAGACAGTTAACCCACTGTTCCCTGGTAGGCCGTCAGGCAGTTAACCCACTGTTCCCTGGTTGGCCGTCAGACAGTTAACCCACTGTTCCCTGGTAGACCGTCAGACAGTTAACCCACTGTTCACTGTTCCCTGGTAGACCGTCAGACAGTTAACCCACTGTTCCCTGTTCCCTGGTTGGCCGTCAGGCAGTTAACCCACTGTTCCCTGGTTGGCTGTCAGGCAGTTAACCCACTGTTCCCTGGCAGGCCGTCAGACAGTTAACCCACTGTTCCCTGGTAGGCCGTCAGGTAGTTAACCCACTGTACCCTGTTCCCTGGTTGGCCATCAGACAGTTAACCCACTGTTCCCTGATTGGTCGTCAGACAGTTAACCCACTGTTCCCTGTTCCCTGGTTAGCCGTCAACCAGTTAACCCACTGTTCCCTGGTAGGCCATCAGACAGTTAACCCACTGTTCCCTGGTAGGCCGTCAGACATTTAACCCACTGTTCCCTGGTAGGCCGTCAGACAGTTAACCCACTGTTCCCTGGTTGGCCTTCACACAGTTAACCCACTGTTCACTGTTTCCTGGTTGGCCGTCAGACAGTTAACCCACTGTTCCCTGGTTGGCCGTCAGACAGTTAACCTACTGTTCCCTGGTAGACCGTCAGGTAGTTAACCCACTGTTCCCTGGTAGGCCGTCAGACAGTTAACCCACTGTTCCCTGGTTGGCCGTCAGACAGTTAACCCACTGTTCCCTGGTAGGCCGTCAGGCAGTTAACCCACTGTTCACTGTTCCCTGGTAGACCGTCAGACAGTTAACCCACTGTTCCCTGTTCCCTGGTTGGCCGTCAGACAGTTAACCCACTGTTCCCTGGTTGGCCGTCAGACAGTTAACCTACTGTTCCCTGGTAGACCGTCAGGTAGTTAACCCACTGTTCCCTGGTAGGCCGTCAGACAGTTAACCCACTGCTCCCTGGTTGGCCGTCAGACAGTTAACCCACTGTTCCCTGTTCCCTGGTTGGCCGTCAGACAGTTAACCCACTGTTCCCTGTTCCCTGGTTGGCCTTCACACAGTTAACCCACTGTTCCCTGTTCCCTGGTTGGCCGTCAGACAGTTAACCCACTGTTCCCTGGTTGGCCGTCAGACAGTTAACCTACTGTTCCCTGGTAGACCGTCAGGTAGTTAACCCACTGTTCCCTGGTAGGCCGTCAGACAGTTAACCCACTGTTCCCTGGTTGGCCGTCAGACAGTTAACCCACTGTTCCCTGTTCCCTGGTTGGCCATCAGACAGTTAACCCACTGTTCCCTGGTAGGCCTTCAGGCAGTTAACCCACTGTTCCCTGGTAGGCCTTCAGGTAGTTAACCCACTGTTCCCTGGTAGGCCGTCAGACAGTTAACCCACTGTTCCCTGGTTGGCCGTCAGACAGTTAACCTACTGTTCCCTGGTAGACCGTCAGGTAGTTAACCCACTGTTCCCTGGTAGGCCGTCAGACAGTTAACCCACTGTTCCCTGGTTGGCCGTCAGACAGTTAACCCACTGTTCCCTGTTCCCTGGTTGGCCATCAGACAGTTAACCCACTGTTCCCTGGTAGGCCTTCAGGCAGTTAACCCACTGTTCCCTGGTAGGCCTTCAGGTAGTTAACCCACTGTTCCCTGGTAGGCCGTCAGACAGTTAACCCCCTGTTCCCTGATAGGCCGTCAGACAGTTAACCCACTGTTCCCTGTTCCCTGGTTGGCCGTCAGGCAGTTAACCCACTGTTCCCTGGTTGGCCTTCAGACAGTTAACCCACTGTTCCCTGGTAGGCCGTCAGACAGTTAACCCACTGTTCCCTGGTAGGCCGTCAGACAGTTAACCCACTGTTCCCTGGTTGGCCGTCAGACAGTTAACCCACTGTTCCCTGTTCCCTGGTTGGCCATCAGACAGTTAACCCACTGTTCCCTGGTAGGCCTTCAGGCAGTTAACCCACTGTTCCCTGGTAGGCCTTCAGGCAGTTAACCCACTGTTCCCTGGTAGGCCTTCAGGTACTTAACCCACTGTTCCCTGGTAGGCCGTCAGACAGTTAACCCACTGTTCCCTGTTCCCTGGTTGGCCGTCAGGCAGTTAACCCACTGTTCCCTGGTTGGCCTTCAGACAGTTAACCCACTGTTCCCTGGTAGGCCGTCAGACAGTTAACCCACTGTTCCCTGGTTGGCCATTAGACAGTTAACCCACTGTTCCCTGGTAGGCCGTCAGACAGTTAACACACTGTTCCCTGGTAGGCCGTCAGACAGTTAACCCACTGTTTCCTGGTAGGCCGTCAGACAGTTAACCCACTGTTCCCTGGTAGGCCGTCAGGTAGTTAACCCACTGTACCCTGTTCACTGGTTGGCCATCAGACAGTTAACCCACTGTTCCCTGGTTGGCCATCAGACAGTTAACCCAATGTTCCCTGGTTGGCCGTCAGACAGTTAACCCACTGTTCCCTGTTCCCTGGTTGGCCGTCAGACAGTTAACCCACTGTTCCCTGGTTGGCCGCCAGACAGTTAACCCACTGTACCCTGTTCCCTGGTAGGCCATCAGACAGTTAACCCACTGTTCCCTGGTAGGCCATCAGACAGTTAACCCACTGTTCCCTGGTAGGCCTTCAGGCAGTTAACCCACTGTTCCCTGGTAGGCCTTCAGGCAGTTAACCCACTGTTCCCTGGTTGGCCGCCAGACAGTTAACCGACTGTACCCTGTTCCCTGGTAGGCCGTCAGACAGTTAACCCCCTGTTCCCTGGTAGGCCTTCAGGTAGTTAACCCACTGTTCCCTGGTTGGCCGCCAGACAGTTAACCGACTGTACCCTGTTCCCTGGTAGGCAGTCAGACAGTTAACCCCCTGTTCCCTGTTCCCTTGTAGGCCGTCAGACAGTTAACCCACTGTTCCCTGGTAGGCCGTCAGACAGTTAACCCCCTGTTCCCTGATAGGCCGTCAGACATTTAACCCACTGTTCCCTGGTAGGCCGTCAGACAGTTAACCCACTGTTCCCTGGTTGGCTGTCAGGCAGTTAACCCACTGTTCCCTGGTAGGCCGTCAGGCAGTTAACCCACTGTTCCCTGGTTGGCCGTCAGACAGTTAACCCACTGTTCCCTGGTAGACCGTCAGACAATTAACCCACTGTTCACTGTTCCCTGGTAGACCGTCAGACAGTTAACCCACTGTTCCCTGTTCCCTGGTTGGCCGTCAGGCAGTTAACCCACTGTTCCCTGGTAGGCCGTCAGACAGTTAACCCACTGTTCCCTGGTAGGCCGTCAGACAGTTAACCCACTGTTCCCTGGTTGGCTGTCAGGCAGTTAACCCACTGTTCCCTGGTAGGCCATCAGACAGTTAACCCACTGTTCCCTGGTAGGCCGTCAGGTAGTTAACCCACTGTACCCTGTTCCATGGTTGGCCATCAGACAGTTAACCCACTGTTCCCTGGTTGGCCATCAGACATTTAACCCACTGTTCCCTGGTTGGCCGTCAGACAGTTAACCCACTGTTCCCTGTTCCCTGGTTGGCCGTCAGACAGTTAACCCACTGTTCCCTGGTAGGCCGTCAGACAGTTAACCCACTGTTCCCTGGTAGGCCGTCAGGTAGTTAACCCACTGTACCCTGTTCCCTGGTAGGCCGTCAGACAGTTAACCCACTGCTCCCCTGTTGGCCGTCAGACAGTTAACCCACTGTTCCCTGGTTGGGCGTCAGACAGTTAACCCACTGTTCCCTGTTCCCTGGTAGGCCGTCAGACAGTTAACCCACTGTTCCCTGGTAGGCCGTCAGACAGTTAACCCACTGTTCCCTGGTAGGCCGTCAGGTAGTTAACCCACTGTACCCTGTTCCCTGGTAGGCCGTCAGACAGTTAACCCACTGTTCCCCTGTTGGCCGTCAGACAGTTAACCCACTGTTCCCTGGTTGGGCGTCAGACAGTTAACCCACTGTTCCCTGTTCCCTGGTAGGCCGTCAGACAGTTAACCCACTGTTCCCTTTTTGGCTGTCAGGCAGTTAACCCACTGTTCCCTGGTAGGCCTTCAGACAGTTAACCCGCTGTTCCCTGTTCACTGGTTGGCCATCAGACAGTTGACCCACTGTTCCCTGGTTGGCCATCAGACAGTTAACCCACTGTTCCCTGGTTGGCCGTCAGACATTTAACCCACTGTTCCCTGTTCCCTGGTTGGCCGTCAGACAGTTAACCCACTGTTCCCTGGTTGGCCGCCAGACAGTTAACCCACTGTTCCCCGGTAGGCCTTCAGGCAGTTAACCCACTGTTCCCTGGTAGGCCTTCAGGCAGTTAACCCACTGTTCCCTGGTTGGCCGCCAGACAGTTAACCGACTGTACCCTGTTCCCTGGTAGGCCGTCAGACAGTTAACCCCCTGTTCCCTGGTAGGCCTTCAGGTAGTTAACCCACTGTTCCCTGGTTGGCCGCCAGACAGTTAACCGACTGTACCCTGTTCCCTTGTAGGCCGTCAGACAGTTAACCCACTGTTCCCTGGTAGGCCGTCAGATAGTTAACCCCCTGTTCCCTGATAGGCCGTCAGACATTTAAACCACTGTTCCCTGGTAGGCCGTCAGACATTTAACCCACTGTTACCTGGTAGGCCGTCAGACAGTTAACCCACTGTTCCCTGGTTGGCTGTCAGGCAGTTAACCCACTGTTCCCTGGTAGGCCGTCAGGCAGTTAACCCACTGTTCCCTGGTTGGCCGTCAGACAGTTAACCCACTGTTCCCTGGTAGACCGTCAGACAGTTAACCCACTGTTCCCTGTTCCCTGGTTGGCCGTCAGGTAGATAACCCCCTGTTCCCTGGTTGGCCGTCAGACAGTTAACCCACTGTTCCCTGGTTGGCCATCAGACATTTAACCCACTGTTCCCTGGTTGGCCGTCAGACAGTTAACCCACTGTTCCCTGTTCCCTGGTTGGCCGTCAGACAGTTAACCCACTGTTCCCTGGTAGGCCGTCAGACAGTTAACCCACTGTTCCCTGGTAGGCCGTCAGGTAGTTAACCCACTGTACCCTGTTCCCTGGTAGGCCGTCAGACAGTTAACCCACTGTTCCCTGGTTGGCCGTCAGACAGTTAACCCACTGTTCCCTGGTAGGCCGTCAGGCAGTTAACCCACTGTTCACTGTTCCCTGGTAGACCGTCAGACAGTTAACCCACTGTTCACTGTTCCCTGGTAGGCCGTCAGATAGTTAACCCCCTGTTCCCTGATAGGCCGTCAGACATTTAAACCACTGTTCCCTGGTAGGCCGTCAGACATTTAACCCACTGTTCCCTGGTAGGCCGTCAGACAGTTAACCCCCTGTTCCCTGGTAGGCCTTCAGGTAGTTAACCCACTGTTCCCTGGTTGGCCGCCAGACAGTTAACCGACTGTACCCTGTTCCCTTGTAGGCCGTCAGACAGTTAACCCACTGTTCCCTGGTAGGCCGTCAGATAGTTAACCCCCTGTTCCCTGATAGGCCGTCAGACATTTAAACCACTGTTCCCTGGTAGGCCGTCAGACAGTTAACCCACTGTTCCCTGGTTGGCCGTCAGACAGTTAACCTACTGTTCCCTGGTAGACCGTCAGGTAGTTAACCCACTGTTCCCTGGTAGGCCGTCAGACAGTTAACCCACTGTTCCCTGGTTGGCCGTCAGACAGTTAACCCACTGTTCCCTGGTAGGCCGTCAGGCAGTTAACCCACTGTTCACTGTTCCCTGGTAGACCGTCAGACAGTTAACCCACTGTTCCCTGTTCCCTGGTTGGCCGTCAGACAGTTAACCCCCTGTTCCCTGATAGGCCGTCAGACATTTAAACCACTGTTCCCTGGTAGGCCGTCAGACATTTAACCCACTGTTCCCTGGTAGGCCGTCAGACAGTTAACCCCCTGTTCCCTGGTAGGCCTTCAGGTAGTTAACCCACTGTTCCCTGTTCCCTGGTTGGCCGTCAGACAGTTAACCCACTGTTCCCTGTTCCCTGGTTGGCCTTCACACAGTTAACCCACTGTTCCCTGTTCCCTGGTTGGCCGTCAGACAGTTAACCCACTGTTCCCTGGTTGGCCGTCAGACAGTTAACCTACTGTTCCCTGGTAGACCGTCAGGTAGTTAACCCACTGCTCCCTGGTTGGCCGTCAGACAGTTAACCCACTGTTCCCTGGTTGGCCGTCAGACAGTTAACCCACTGTTCCCTGTTCCCTGGTTGGCCATCAGACAGTTAACCCACTGTTCCCTGGTAGGCCTTCAGGCAGTTAACCCACTGTTCCCTGGTAGGCCTTCAGGCAGTTAACCCACTGTTCCCTGGTAGGCCTTCAGGTAGTTAACCCACTGTTCCCTGGTAGGCCGTCAGACAGTTAACCCCCTGTTCCCTGATAGGCCGTCAGACAGTTAACCCACTGTTCCCTCTTCCCTGGTTGGCCGTCAGGCAGTTAACCCACTGTTCCCTGGTTGGCCTTCAGACAGTTAACCCACTGTTCCCTGGTAGGCCGTCAGACAGTTAACCCACTGTTCCCTGGTAGGCCGTCAGACAGTTAACCCACTGTTCCCTGGTTGGCCGTCAGACAGTTAACCCACTGTTCCCTGTTCCCTGGTTGGCCATCAGACAGTTAACCCACTGTTCCCTGGTAGGCCTTCAGGCAGTTAACCCACTGTTCCCTGGTAGGCCTTCAGGCAGTTAACCCACTGTTCCCTGGTAGGCCTTCAGGTACTTAACCCACTGTTCCCTGGTAGGCCGTCAGACAGTTAACCCACTGTTCCCTGTTCCCTGGTTGGCCGTCAGGCAGTTAACCCACTGTTCCCTGGTTGGCCTTCAGACAGTTAACCCACTGTTCCCTGGTAGGCCGTCAGACAGTTAACCCACTGTTCCCTGGTTGGCCATTAGACAGTTAACCCACTGTTCCCTGGTAGGCCGTCAGACAGTTAACCCACTGTTCCCTGGTAGGCCGTCAGACAGTTAACCCACTGTTTCCTGGTAGGCCGTCAGACAGTTAACCCACTGTTCCCTGGTAGGCCGTCAGGTAGTTAACCCACTGTACCCTGTTCACTGGTTGGCCATCAGACAGTTAACCCACTGTTCCCTGGTTGGCCATCAGACAGTTAACCCAATGTTCCCTGGTTGGCCGTCAGACAGTTAACCCACTGTTCCCTGTTCCCTGGTTGGCCGTCAGACAGTTAACCCACTGTTCCCTGGTTGGCCGCCAGACAGTTAACCCACTGTACCCTGTTCCCTGGTAGGCCATCAGACAGTTAACCCACTGTTCCCTGGTAGGCCATCAGACAGTTAACCCACTGTTCCCTGGTAGGCCTTCAGGCAGTTAACCCACTGTTCCCTGGTAGGCCTTCAGGCAGTTAACCCACTGTTCCCTGGTTGGCCGCCAGACAGTTAACCGACTGTACCCTGTTCCCTGGTAGGCCGTCAGACAGTTAACCCCCTGTTCCCTGGTAGGCCTTCAGGTAGTTAACCCACTGTTCCCTGGTTGGCCGCCAGACAGTTAACCGACTGTACCCTGTTCCCTGGTAGGCCGTCAGACAGTTAACCCCCTGTTCCCTGGTAGGCAGTCAGACAGTTAACCCCCTGTTCCCTGTTCCCTTGTAGGCCGTCAGACAGTTAACCCACTGTTCCCTGGTAGGCCGTCAGACAATTAACCCCCTGTTCCCTGATAGGCCGTCAGACAGTTAACCCACTGTTCCCTGGTAGGCCGTCAGACATTTAACCCACTGTTCCCTGGTAGGCCGTCAGACAGTTAACCCACTGTTCCCTGGTTGGCTGTCAGGCAGTTAACCCACTGTTCCCTGGTAGGCCGTCAGGCAGTTAACCCACTGTTCCCTGGTTGGCCGTCAGACAGTTAACCCACTGTTCCCTGGTAGACCGTCAGACAGTTAACCCACTGTTCACTGTTCCCTGGTAGACCGTCAGACAGTTAACCCACTGTTCCCTGTTCCCTGGTTGGCCGTCAGGCAGTTAACCCACTGTTCCCTGGTAGGCCGTCAGACAGTTAACCCACTGTTCCCTGGTAGGCCGTCAGACAGTTAACCCACTGTTCCCTGGTTGGCTGTCAGGCAGTTAACCCACTGTTCCCTGGTAGGCCATCAGACAGTTAACCCACTGTTCCCTGGTTGGCCGTCAGACAGTTAACCCACTGTTCCCTGGTAGACCGTCAGACAGTTAACCCACTGTTCCCTGTTCCCTGGTTGGCCGTCAGGTAGATAACCCCCTGTTCCCTGGTTGGCCGTCAGACAGTTAACCCACTGTTCCCTGGTTGGCCATCAGACATTTAACCCACTGTTCCCTGGTTGGCCGTCAGACAGTTAACCCACTGTTCCCTGTTCCCTGGTTGGCCGTCAGACAGTTAACCCACTGTTCCCTGGTAGGCCGTCAGACAGTTAACCCACTGTTCCCTGGTAGGCCGTCAGGTAGTTAACCCACTGTACCCTGTTCCCTGGTAGGCCGTCAGACAGTTAACCCACTGTTCCCCTGTTGGCCGTCAGACAGTTAACCCACTGTTCCCTGGTTGGGCGTCAGACAGTTAACCCACTGTTCCCTGTTCCCTGGTAGGCCGTCAGACAGTTAACCCACTGTTCCCTGGTAGGCCGTCAGATAGTTAACCCCCTGTTCCCTGATAGGCCGTCAGACATTTAAACCACTGTTCCCTGGTAGGCCGTCAGACATTTAACCCACTGTTCCCTGGTAGGCCGTCAGACAGTTAACCCCCTGTTCCCTGGTAGGCCTTCAGGTAGTTAACCCACTGTTCCCTGGTTGGCCGCCAGACAGTTAACCGACTGTACCCTGTTCCCTTGTAGGCCGTCAGACAGTTAACCCACTGTTCCCTGGTAGGCCGTCAGATAGTTAACCCCCTGTTCCCTGATAGGCCGTCAGACATTTAAACCACTGTTCCCTGGTAGGCCGTCAGACAGTTAACCCACTGTTCCCTGGTTGGCCGTCAGACAGTTAACCTACTGTTCCCTGGTAGACCGTCAGGTAGTTAACCCACTGTTCCCTGGTAGGCCGTCAGACAGTTAACCCACTGTTCCCTGGTTGGCCGTCAGACAGTTAACCCACTGTTCCCTGGTAGGCCGTCAGGCAGTTAACCCACTGTTCACTGTTCCCTGGTAGACCGTCAGACAGTTAACCCACTGTTCCCTGTTCCCTGGTTGGCCGTCAGACAGTTAACCCACTGTTCCCTGGTTGGCCGTCAGACAGTTAACCTACTGTTCCCTGGTAGACCGTCAGGTAGTTAACCCACTGTTCCCTGGTAGGCCGTCAGACAGTTAACCCACTGCTCCCTGGTTGGCCGTCAGACAGTTAACCCACTGTTCCCTGTTCCCTGGTTGGCCGTCAGACAGTTAACCCACTGTTCCCTGTTCCCTGGTTGGCCTTCACACAGTTAACCCACTGTTCCCTGTTCCCTGGTTGGCCGTCAGACAGTTAACCCACTGTTCCCTGGTTGGCCGTCAGACAGTTAACCTACTGTTCCCTGGTAGACCGTCAGGTAGTTAACCCACTGTTCCCTGGTAGGCCGTCAGACAGTTAACCCACTGTTCCCTGGTTGGCCGTCAGACAGTTAACCCACTGTTCCCTGTTCCCTGGTTGGCCATCAGACAGTTAACCCACTGTTCCCTGGTAGGCCTTCAGGCAGTTAACCCACTGTTCCCTGGTAGGCCTTCAGGCAGTTAACCCACTGTTCCCTGGTAGGCCTTCAGGTAGTTAACCCACTGTTCCCTGGTAGGCCGTCAGACAGTTAACCCCCTGTTCCCTGATAGGCCGTCAGACAGTTAACCCACTGTTCCCTGTTCCCTGGTAGGCCGTCAGACAGTTAACCCACTGTTCCCTGGTTGGCCTTCAGACAGTTAACCCACTGTTCCCTGGTAGGCCGTCAGACAGTTAACCCACTGTTCCCTGGTAGGCCGTCAGACAGTTAACCCACTGTTCCCTGGTTGGCCGTCAGACAGTTAACCCACTGTTCCCTGTTCCCTGGTTGGCCATCAGACAGTTAACCCACTGTTCCCTGGTAGGCCTTCAGGCAGTTAACCCACTGTTCCCTGGTAGGCCTTCAGGCAGTTAACCCACTGTTCCCTGGTAGGCCTTCAGGTACTTAACCCACTGTTCCCTGGTAGGCCGTCAGACAGTTAACCCACTGTTCCCTGTTCCCTGGTTGGCCGTCAGGCAGTTAACCCACTGTTCCCTGGTTGGCCTTCAGACAGTTAACCCACTGTTCCCTGGTAGGCCGTCAGACAGTTAACCCACTGTTCCCTGGTTGGCCATTAGACAGTTAACCCACTGTTCCCTGGTAGGCCGTCAGACAGTTAACCCACTGTTCCCTGGTAGGCCGTCAGACAGTTAACCCACTGTTTCCTGGTAGGCCGTCAGACAGTTAACCCACTGTTCCCTGGTAGGCCGTCAGGTAGTTAACCCACTGTACCCTGTTCACTGGTTGGCCATCAGACAGTTAACCCACTGTTCCCTGGTTGGCCATCAGACAGTTAACCCAATGTTCCCTGGTTGGCCGTCAGACAGTTAACCCACTGTTCCCTGTTCCCTGGTTGGCCGTCAGACAGTTAACCCACTGTTCCCTGGTTGGCCGCCAGACAGTTAACCCACTGTACCCTGTTCCCTGGTAGGCCATCAGACAGTTAACCCACTGTTCCCTGGTAGGCCATCAGACAGTTAACCCACTGTTCCCTGGTAGGCCTTCAGGCAGTTAACCCACTGTTCCCTGGTAGGCCTTCAGGCAGTTAACCCACTGTTCCCTGGTTGGCCGCCAGACAGTTAACCGACTGTACCCTGTTCCCTGGTAGGCCGTCAGACAGTTAACCCCCTGTTCCCTGGTAGGCCTTCAGGTAGTTAACCCACTGTTCCCTGGTTGGCCGCCAGACAGTTAACCGACTGTACCCTGTTCCCTGGTAGGCCGTCAGACAGTTAACCCCCTGTTCCCTAGTAGGCAGTCAGACAGTTAACCCCCTGTTCCCTGTTCCCTTGTAGGCCGTCAGACAGTTAACCCACTGTTCCCTGGTAGGCCGTCAGACAGTTAACCCACTGTTCCCTGGTAGGCCGTCAGACATTTAACCCACTGTTCCCTGGTAGGCCGTCAGACAGTTAACCCACTGTTCCCTGGTTGGCTGTCAGGCAGTTAACCCACTGTTCCCTGGTAGGCCGTCAGGCAGTTAACCCACTGTTCCCTGGTTGGCCGTCAGACAGTTAACCCACTGTTCCCTGGTAGGCCGTCAGGCAGTTAACCCACTGTTCCCTGGTTGGCCGTCAGACATTTAACCCACTGTTCCCTGGTAGGCCGTCAGACAGTTAACCCACTGTTCCCTGGTTGGCTGTCAGGCAGTTAACCCACTGTTCCCTGGTAGGCCGTCAGGCAGTTAACCCACTGTTCCCTGGTTGGCCGTCAGACAGTTAACCCACTGTTCCCTGGTAGACCGTCAGACAGTTAACCCACTGTTCACTGTTCCCTGGTAGACCGTCAGACAGTTAACCCACTGTTCCCTGTTCCCTGGTTGGCCGTCAGGCAGTTAACCCACTGTTCCCTGGTAGGCCGTCAGACAGTTAACCCACTGTTCCCTGGTTGGCTGTCAGGCAGTTAACCCACTGTTCCCTGGTAGGCCATCAGACAGTTAACCCACTGTTCCCTGGTTGGCCGTCAGACAGTTAACCCACTGTTCCCTGGTAGACCGTCAGACAGTTAACCCACTGTTCCCTGTTCCCTGGTTGGCCGTCAGGTAGATAACCCCCTGTTCCCTGGTTGGCCGTCAGACAGTTAACCCACTGTTCCCTGGTTGGCCATCAGACATTTAACCCACTGTTCCCTGGTTGGCCGTCAGACAGTTAACCCACTGTTCCCTGTTCCCTGGTTGGCCGTCAGACAGTTAACCCACTGTTCCCTGGTAGGCCGTCAGACAGTTAACCCACTGTTCCCTGGTAGGCCGTCAGGTAGTTAACCCACTGTACCCTGTTCCCTGGTAGGCCGTCAGACAGTTAACCCACTGTTCCCCTGTTGGCCGTCAGACAGTTAACCCACTGTTCCCTGGTTGGGCGTCAGACAGTTAACCCACTGTTCCCTGTTCCCTGGTAGGCCGTCAGACAGTTAACCCACTGTTCCCTGGTAGGCCGTCAGATAGTTAACCCCCTGTTCCCTGATAGGCCGTCAGACATTTAAACCACTGTTCCCTGGTAGGCCGTCAGACATTTAACCCACTGTTCCCTGGTAGGCCGTCAGACAGTTAACCCCCTGTTCCCTGGTAGGCCTTCAGGTAGTTAACCCACTGTTCCCTGGTTGGCCGCCAGACAGTTAACCGACTGTACCCTGTTCCCTTGTAGGCCGTCAGACAGTTAACCCACTGTTCCCTGGTAGGCCGTCAGATAGTTAACCCCCTGTTCCCTGATAGGCCGTCAGACATTTAAACCACTGTTCCCTGGTAGGCCGTCAGACAGTTAACCCACTGTTCCCTGGTTGGCCGTCAGACAGTTAACCTACTGTTCCCTGGTAGACCGTCAGGTAGTTAACCCACTGTTCCCTGGTAGGCCGTCAGACAGTTAACCCACTGTTCCCTGGTTGGCCGTCAGACAGTTAACCCACTGTTCCCTGGTAGGCCGTCAGGCAGTTAACCCACTGTTCACTGTTCCCTGGTAGACCGTCAGACAGTTAACCCACTGTTCCCTGTTCCCTGGTTGGCCGTCAGACAGTTAACCCACTGTTCCCTGGTTGGCCGTCAGACAGTTAACCTACTGTTCCCTGGTAGACCGTCAGGTAGTTAACCCACTGTTCCCTGGTAGGCCGTCAGACAGTTAACCCACTGCTCCCTGGTTGGCCGTCAGACAGTTAACCCACTGTTCCCTGTTCCCTGGTTGGCCGTCAGACAGTTAACCCACTGTTCCCTGTTCCCTGGTTGGCCTTCACACAGTTAACCCACTGTTCCCTGTTCCCTGGTTGGCCGTCAGACAGTTAACCCACTGTTCCCTGGTTGGCCGTCAGACAGTTAACCTACTGTTCCCTGGTAGACCGTCAGGTAGTTAACCCACTGTTCCCTGGTAGGCCGTCAGACAGTTAACCCACTGTTCCCTGGTTGGCCGTCAGACAGTTAACCCACTGTTCCCTGTTCCCTGGTTGGCCATCAGACAGTTAACCCACTGTTCCCTGGTAGGCCTTCAGGCAGTTAACCCACTGTTCCCTGGTAGGCCTTCAGGCAGTTAACCCACTGTTCCCTGGTAGGCCTTCAGGTAGTTAACCCACTGTTCCCTGGTAGGCCGTCAGACAGTTAACCCCCTGTTCCCTGATAGGCCGTCAGACAGTTAACCCACTGTTCCCTGTTCCCTGGTTGGCCGTCAGGCAGTTAACCCACTGTTCCCTGGTTGGCCTTCAGACAGTTAACCCACTGTTCCCTGGTAGGCCGTCAGACAGTTAACCCACTGTTCCCTGGTAGGCCGTCAGACAGTTAACCCACTGTTCCCTGGTTGGCCGTCAGACAGTTAACCCACTGTTCCCTGTTCCCTGGTTGGCCATCAGACAGTTAACCCACTGTTCCCTGGTAGGCCTTCAGGCAGTTAACCCACTGTTCCCTTGTAGGCCTTCAGGCAGTTAACCCACTGTTCCCTGGTAGGCCTTCAGGTACTTAACCCACTGTTCCCTGGTAGGCCGTCAGACAGTTAACCCACTGTTCCCTGTTCCCTGGTTGGCCGTCAGGCAGTTAACCCACTGTTCCCTGGTTGGCCTTCAGACAGTTAACCCACTGTTCCCTGGTAGGCCGTCAGACAGTTAACCCACTGTTCCCTGGTTGGCCATTAGACAGTTAACCCACTGTTCCCTGGTAGGCCGTCAGACAGTTAACCCACTGTTCCCTGGTAGGCCGTCAGACAGTTTACCCACTGTTTCCTGGTAGGCCGTCAGACAGTTAACCCACTGTTCCCTGGTAGGCCGTCAGGTAGTTAACCCACTGTACCCTGTTCACTGGTTGGCCATCAGACAGTTAACCCACTGTTCCCTGGTTGGCCATCAGACAGTTAACCCAATGTTCCCTGGTTGGCCGTCAGACAGTTAACCCACTGTTCCCTGTTCCCTGGTTGGCCGTCAGACAGTTAACCCACTGTTCCCTGGTTGGCCGCCAGACAGTTAACCCACTGTACCCTGTTCCCTGGTAGGCCATCAGACAGTTAACCCACTGTTCCCTGGTAGGCCATCAGACAGTTAACCCACTGTTCCCTGGTAGGCCTTCAGGCAGTTAACCCACTGTTCCCTGGTAGGCCTTCAGGCAGTTAACCCACTGTTCCCTGGTTGGCCGCCAGACAGTTAACCGACTGTACCCTGTTCCCTGGTAGGCCGTCAGACAGTTAACCCCCTGTTCCCTGGTAGGCCTTCAGGTAGTTAACCCACTGTTCCCTGGTTGGCCGCCAGACAGTTAACCGACTGTACCCTGTTCCCTGGTAGGCCGTCAGACAGTTAACCCCCTGTTCCCTGGTAGGCAGTCAGACAGTTAACCCCCTGTTCCCTGTTCCCTTGTAGGCCGTCAGACAGTTAACCCACTGTTCCCTGGTAGGCCGTCAGACAGTTAACCCCCTGTTCCCTGATAGGCCGTCAGACAGTTAACCCACTGTTCCCTGGTAGGCCGTCAGACATTTAACCCACTGTTCCCTGGTAGGCCGTCAGACAGTTAACCCACTGTTCCCTGGTTGGCTGTCAGGCAGTTAACCCACTGTTCCCTGGTAGGCCGTCAGGCAGTTAACCCACTGTTCCCTGGTTGGCCGTCAGACAGTTAACCCACTGTTCCCTGGTAGACCGTCAGACAGTTAACCCACTGTTCACTGTTCCCTGGTAGACCGTCAGACAGTTAACCCACTGTTCCCTGTTCCCTGGTTGGCCGTCAGGCAGTTAACCCACTGTTCCCTGGTAGGCCGTCAGACAGTTAACCCACTGTTCCCTGGTAGGCCGTCAGACAGTTAACCCACTGTTCCCTGGTTGGCTGTCAGGCAGTTAACCCACTGTTCCCTGGTAGGCCATCAGACAGTTAACCCACTGTTCCCTGGTAGGCCGTCAGGTAGTTAACCCACTGTACCCTGTTCCATGGTTGGCCATCAGACAGTTAACCCACTGTTCCCTGGTTGGCCATCAGACATTTAACCCACTGTTCCCTGGTTGACCGTCAGACAGTTAACCCACTGTTCCCTGTTCCCTGGTTGGCCGTCAGACAGTTAACCCACTGTTCCCTGGTAGGCCGTCAGACAGTTAACCCACTGTTCCCTGGTTGACCGTCAGACAGTTAACCCACTGTTCCCTGTTCCCTGGTTGGCCGTCAGACAGTTAACCCACTGTTCCCTGGTAGGCCGTCAGACAGTTAACCCACTGTTCCCTGGTAGGCCGTCAGGTAGTTAACCCACTGTACCCTGTTCCCTGGTAGGCCGTCAGACAGTTAACCCACTGTTCCCCTGTTGGCCGTCAGACAGTTAACCCACTGTTCCCTGGTTGGGCGTCAGACAGTTAACCCACTGTTCCCTGTTCCCTGGTAGGCCGTCAGACAGTTAACCCACTGTTCCCTTTTTGGCTGTCAGGCAGTTAACCCACTGTTCCCTGGTAGGCCTTCAGACAGTTAACCCGCTGTTCCCTGTTCACTGGTTGGCCATCAGACAGTTAACCCACTGTTCCCTGGTTGGCCATCAGACAGTTAACCCACTGTTCCCTGGTTGGCCGTCAGACATTTAACCCACTGTTCCCTGTTCCCTGGTTGGCCGTCAGACAGTTAACCCACTGTTCCCTGGTTGGCCGCCAGACAGTTAACCCACTGTTCCCTGGTAGACCGTCAGACAGTTAACCCACTGTTCCCTGTTCCCTGGTTGGCCGTCAGGTAGATAACCCCCTGTTCCCTGGTTGGCCGTCAGACAGTTAACCCACTGTTCCCTGGTTGGCCATCAGACATTTAACCCACTGTTCCCTGGTTGGCCGTCAGACAGTTAACCCACTGTTCCCTGTTCCCTGGTTGGCCGTCAGACAGTTAACCCACTGTTCCCTGGTAGGCCGTCAGGTAGTTAACCCACTGTACCCTGTTCCCTGGTAGGCCGTCAGACAGTTAACCCACTGTTCCCCTGTTGGCCGTCAGACAGTTAACCCACTGTTCCCTGGTTGGGCGTCAGACAGTTAACCCACTGTTCCCTGTTCCCTGGTAGGCCGTCAGACAGTTAACCCACTGTTCCCTGGTAGGCCGTCAGATAGTTAACCCCCTGTTCCCTGATAGGCCGTCAGACATTTAAACCACTGTTCCCTGGTAGGCCGTCAGACATTTAACCCACTGTTACCTGGTAGGCCGTCAGACAGTTAACCCACTGTTCCCTGGTTGGCTGTCAGGCAGTTAACCCACTGTTCCCTGGTTGGCCGCCAGACAGTTAACCGACTGTACCCTGTTCCCTGGTAGGCCGTCAGACAGTTAACCCCCTGTTCCCTGGTAGGCCTTCAGGTAGTTAACCCACTGTTCCCTGGTTGGCCGCCAGACAGTTAACCGACTGTACCCTGTTCCCTTGTAGGCCGTCAGACAGTTAACCCACTGTTCCCTGGTAGGCCGTCAGATAGTTAACCCCCTGTTCCCTGATAGGCCGTCAGACATTTAAACCACTGTTCCCTGGTAGGCCGTCAGACATTTAACCCACTGTTACCTGGTAGGCCGTCAGACAGTTAACCCACTGTTCCCTGGTTGGCTGTCAGGCAGTTAACCCACTGTTCCCTGGTAGGCCGTCAGGCAGTTAACCCACTGTTCCCTGGTTGGCCGTCAGACAGTTAACCCACTGTTCCCTGGTAGACCGTCAGACAGTTAACCCACTGTTCCCTGTTCCCTGGTTGGCCGTCAGGTAGATAACCCCCTGTTCCCTGGTTGGCCGTCAGACAGTTAACCCACTGTTCCCTGGTTGGCCATCAGACATTTAACCCACTGTTCCCTGGTTGGCCGTCAGACAGTTAACCCACTGTTCCCTGTTCCCTGGTTGGCCGTCAGACAGTTAACCCAGTGTTCCCTGGTAGGCCGTCAGACAGTTAACCCACTGTTCCCTGGTAGGCCGTCAGGTAGTTAACCCACTGTACCCTGTTCCCTGGTAGGCCGTCAGACAGTTAACCCACTGTTCCCTGGTAGACCGTCAGACAGTTAACCCACTGTTCACTGTTCCCTGGTAGACCGTCAGACAGTTAACCCACTGTTCCCTGTTCCCTGGTTGGCCGTCAGGCAGTTAACCCACTGTTCCCTGGTAGGCCGTCAGACAGTTAACCCACTGTTCCCTGGTAGGCCGTCAGACAGTTAACCCACTGTTCCCTGGTTGGCTGTCAGGCAGTTAACCCACTGTTCCCTGGTAGGCCATCAGACAGTTAACCCACTGTTCCCTGGTAGGCCGTCAGGTAGTTAACCCACTGTACCCTGTTCCATGGTTGGCCATCAGACAGTTAACCCACTGTTCCCTGGTTGGCCATCAGACATTTAACCCACTGTTCCCTGGTTGACCGTCAGACAGTTAACCCACTGTTCCCTGTTCCCTGGTTGGGCGTCAGACAGTTAACCCACTGTTCCCTGTTCCCTGGTAGGCCGTCAGACAGTTAACCCACTGTTCCCTGGTAGGCCGTCAGACAGTTAACCCACTGTTCCCTGGTAGGCCGTCAGGTAGTTAACCCACTGTACCCTGTTCCCTGGTAGGCCGTCAGACAGTTAACCCACTGTTCCCCTGTTGGCCGTCAGACAGTTAACCCACTGTTCCCTGGTTGGGCGTCAGACAGTTAACCCACTGTTCCCTGTTCCCTGGTAGGCCGTCAGACAGTTAACCCACTGTTCCCTTTTTGGCTGTCAGGCAGTTAACCCACTGTTCCCTGGTAGGCCTTCAGACAGTTAACCCGCTGTTCCCTGTTCACTGGTTGGCCATCAGACAGTTAACCCACTGTTCCCTGGTTGGCCATCAGACAGTTAACCCACTGTTCCCTGGTTGGCCGTCAGACATTTAACCCACTGTTCCCTGTTCCCTGGTTGGCCGTCAGACAGTTAACCCACTGTTCCCTGGTTGGCCGCCAGACAGTTAACCCACTGTTCCCTGGTAGGCCTTCAGGCAGTTAACCCACTGTTCCCTGGTAGGCCTTCAGGCAGTTAACCCACTGTTCCCTGGTTGGCCGCCAGACAGTTAACCGACTGTACCCTGTTCCCTGGTAGGCCGTCAGACAGTTAACCCCCTGTTCCCTGGTAGGCCTTCAGGTAGTTAACCCACTGTTCCCTGGTTGGCCGCCAGACAGTTAACCGACTGTACCCTGTTCCCTTGTAGGCCGTCAGACAGTTAACCCACTGTTCCCTGGTAGGCCGTCAGATAGTTAACCCCCTGTTCCCTGATAGGCCGTCAGACATTTAACCCACTGTTACCTGGTAGGCCGTCAGACAGTTAACCCACTGTTCCCTGGTTGGCTGTCAGCCAGTTAACCCACTGTTCCCTGGTAGGCCGTCAGGCAGTTAACCCACTGTTCCCTGGTTGGCCGTCAGACAGTTAACCCACTGTTCCCTGGTAGACCGTCAGACAGTTAACCCACTGTTCCCTGTTCCCTGGTTGGCCGTCAGGTAGATAACCCCCTGTTCCCTGGTTGGCCGTCAGACAGTTAACCCACTGTTCCCTGGTTGGCCATCAGACATTTAACCCACTGTTCCCTGGTTGGCCGTCAGACAGTTAACCCACTGTTCCCCTGTTGGCCGTCAGACAGTTAACCCACTGTTCCCTGGTTGGGCGTCAGACAGTTAACCCACTGTTCCCTGTTCCCTGGTAGGCCGTCAGACAGTTAACCCACTGTTCCCTGGTAGGCCGTCAGATAGTTAACCCCCTGTTCCCTGATAGGCCGTCAGACATTTAAACCACTGTTCCCTGGTAGGCCGTCAGACATTTAACCCACTGTTACCTGGTAGGCCGTCAGACAGTTAACCCACTGTTCCCTGGTTGGCTGTCAGGCAGTTAACCCACTGTTCCCTGGTTGGCCGCCAGACAGTTAACCGACTGTACCCTGTTCCCTGGTAGGCCGTCAGACAGTTAACCCCCTGTTCCCTGGTAGGCCTTCAGGTAGTTAACCCACTGTTCCCTGGTTGGCCGCCAGACAGTTAACCGACTGTACCCTGTTCCCTTGTAGGCCGTCAGACAGT
>NW_023493672.1:877500-882500 GCF_013265735.2 Oncorhynchus mykiss | reverse complement strand
CATACCATATTACCACCATACCATACCATATAATCACCATACATATTATCCCCATACCATATTATCACCATACCATATTATCCCCATACCATATCATCACCATACCATATTATCCCCATACCATATCATCACCATACCATATTATCCCCATACCATATCACCACCATACCATATTATCCCCATACCATATCATCACCATACCATATTATCACCATACCATATTATCACCATACCATACCATATTACCACCATACCATACCATATTACCACCATACCATACCATATTATCCCATACCATATCACCACCATACCATATTATCCCCATACCATATCATCACCATACCATATTATCACCATACCATATTATCACCATACCATACCATATTATCACCATACTATATTTACCACCATACCATATTACCACCATACCATATTATCACCATACCATACCATATTATCACCATACCATACCATATTATCACCATACCATACCATATTATCACCATACCATATTACCACCATACCATACCATATTATCCCCATACCATACCATACCATATTATCACCATACCATATCATCACCATACCATATTATCACCATACCATATTATCACCATACCATATTATCCCATACCATATTATCACCATACCATATTATCCCCATACCATATTATCCCCATACCATATCATCACCATACCATATTATCACCATACCATATTATCCCCATACCATATCACCACCATACCATATCATCAACAATACCATATTACCACCATACCATATTATCACCATACCATATTATCACCATACCATATCACCACCATACCATATTATCCCCATACCATATCACCACCATACCATATTATCCCCATACCATATCACCACCATACCATATTATCCCCATACCATATCACCACCATACCATATTATCCCCATACCATATTATCCCCATACCATATCATCACCATACCATATTATCACCATACCATATTATCCCCAAACCATATTATCACCATACCATATTATCCCCATACCATATTATCACCATACCATATTACCACCATACCATATTATCACCATACCATATTATCCCCATACCATATCATCACCATACCATATTATCACCATACCATATTATCCCCATACCATATTATCCCCATACCATATCATGCCCATACCATACCATATTATCCCCATACCATATCATCACCATACCATATCATCACCATACCATATTATCACCATACCATATTATCACCATACCATATTATCCCCATACCATATTATCACCATACCATATTATCACCATACCATATTATCCCCATACCATATCATCACCATACCATACTATCACCATACCATATCATCCCCATACCATATTATCCCCATACCATACCATATTATCCCCATACCATATCATATTATCCCCATACCATACCATATTATCCCCATACCATACCATATTATCCCCATACCATACCATATCATCCCCATATCATACCATATTATCCCCATACCATACCATATTATCCCCATACCATATCATCCCCATACCATATCATCACCATACCATACCATATTATCACCATACCATACCATATTATCCCCATACCATACCATATCATCCCCATACCATACCATATTATCCCCATACCATATTATCCCCATACCATATTACCACCATACCATATTATCCCCATACCATATTACCACCATACCATATTATCCCCATACCATATTATCCCCATACCATATTATCCCCATACCATATCATCACCATACCATATTATCCCCATACCATATTATCCCCATACCATATTATCCCCATACCATATCATCACCATACCATATTACCACCATACCATATTATCCCCATACCATATTATCCCCATACCATACCATATTATCACCATACCATATTATCCCCATACCATATCATCACCATACCATATTATCCCCATACCATACCATATTATCCCCATACCATACCATATCATCACCATACCATATTATCCCCATACCATACCATATTATCCCCATACCATACCATATTATCCCCATACCATATTATCCCCATACCATATTATCCCCATACCATACCATATTATCCCCATACCATATTATCCCCATACCATACCATATCATCACCATACCATATTATCACCATACCATATTATCCCCATACCATATTATCCCCATACCATACCATATTATCCCCATACCATATCATCACCAGACCATATTATCACCATACCATATTATCCCCATACCATACCATATTATCCCCATACCATACCATATTATCCCCATACCATATCATCACCATACCATATTATCACCGTACCATATTATCCCCATACCATAGCATATTATCACCATACCATATTATCCCCATACCATACCATATTACCACCATACCATATTATCCCCATACCATATTATCCCATACCATACCATATTATCCCCATACCATATCATCACCATACCATATTATCCCCATACCATATTATCCCCATACCATATCACCACCATAACCATATTATCCCCATACCATATCATCACCATACCATATTACCACCATACCATATTATCCCATACCATATTATCACCATACCATATTATCCCCATACCATACCATATTAACCCCATACCATATTATCCCCATACCATACCATATTATCCCCATACCATATTATCCCCATACCATACCATATTATCCCCATACCATATTATCCCCATACCATACCATATTATCAACATACCATATTATCCCCATACCATATTATCCCCATACCATATCATCCCCATACCATACCATATTATCCCCATACCATATCATCACCATACCATATTATCCCCATACCATACCATATTATCACCATACCATATTATCCCCATACCATACCATATTACCACCATACCATATTATCCCCATACCATATTATCCCCATACCATACCATATTATCCCCATACCATATTATCCCTATACCATATCATCACCATACCATATTATCCCCATACCATATTATCCCCATACCATATCACCACCATACCATATTATCCCCATACCATATCATCACCATACCATATTACCACCATACCATATTATCCCCATACCATATTATCCCCATACCATACCATATTATCCCCATACCATATTACCACCATACCATATTATCCCCATACCATATTATCCCCATACCATACCATATTATCACCATACCATATTATCCCCATACCATACCATATTATCCCCATACCATATCATCACCATACCATATCATCCCCATACCATACCATATTATCCCCATACCATATTATCCCCATACCATACCATATTATCCCCATACCATATTATCACCATACCATATTATCCCCATACCATACATATTATCCCCATACCATATTATCCCCATACCATATCATCCCCATACCATACCATATTATCCCCATACCATATCATATTATCCCCATACCATATCATCACCATACCATATTATCCCCATACCATACCATATTATCCCATACCATATTATCCCCATACCATATTATCCCCATACCATATTACCACCATACCATATCATCACCATAACCATATTATCCCCATACCATACCATATTATCCCCATACCATATTATCCCCATACCATATTATCCCCATACCATATCATATTATCCCCATACCATATCATCACCATACCATATCATACCATATTATCACCATAACCATATTATCCCATACCATATTATCCCCATACCATACCATACCATATTATCACCATACCATATTATCCCCACACCATATCATCCCCATACCATACCATATTATCCCCATACCATATCATCACCATACCATATTATCACCATACCATACCATATTATCCCCATACCATTCCATATTATCCCCATACCATATTATCCCCATACCATACCATACCATATTATCCCCATACCATACCATATTATCCCCATACCATACCCTATCATCACCATACCATATTATCACCATACCATACCATATTATCCCCATACCATACCATATCATCACCATACCATATTATCACCATACCATACCATATTATCACCATACCATATCACCACCATACCATATTATCCCCATACCATACCATATTATCACCATACCATATCACCACCATACCATATTATCACCATACCATACCATATTATCACCATACCATATTATCCCCATACCATACCATATTATCCCCATACCATACCATATCATCACCATACCATATCATCACCATACCATATTATCACCATACCATATTATCCCCATACCATATCATCACCATACCATATCATCACCATACCATATTATCACCATACCATATTATCCCCATAACATATCATCACCATACCATATCATCACCATACCATATTATCCCCATACCATATTATCACCATACCATACCATATTACCACCATACCATATTATCCCCATACCATATCATCACCATACCATATTATCCCCATACCATATTATCACCATACCATATTATCCCCATACCATATCATCACCATACCATATTATCCCCATACCATACCATATTATCCCCATACCATACCATATTATCCCCATACCATATTATCCCCATACCATATTATCCCCATACCATACCATATTACCACCATACCATATTATCCCCATACCATACCATATTACCACCATACCATACCATATTATCCCCATACCATATCATCACCATACCATATTATCCCCATACCATATTATCCCCATACCATACCATATTATCCCCATACCATATTATCACCATACCATATTATCCCCATACCATATTATCACCATACCATACCATATTATCCCCATACCATATTATCCCCATACCATACCATATTATCCCCATACCATATTATCACCATACCATACCATATCATCACCATACCATATTATCCCCATACCATATTATCCCCATACCATACCATATTACCACCATACCATATCATCACCATACCA
>NW_023493672.1:855000-872500 GCF_013265735.2 Oncorhynchus mykiss | reverse complement strand
TTCCTTCTATTCCTCTCTTCCTTCTAATCCTCTCTTCCTTCTATTCCTCTCTTCCTTATATTGCTCTCTTCCTTCTATTCCTCTCTTCCTTCTTTTCCTCTCTTCCTTCTATTCCTCTCTTCCTTCTAATCCTCTCTTCCTTCTATTCCTCTCTTCCTTATATTGCTCTCTTCCTTCTATTCCTCTCTTCCTTCTTTTCCTCTCTTCCTTCTAATCCTCTCTTCCTTCTATTCCTCTCTTCCTTCTAATCCTCTCTTCCTTCTATTCCTCTCTTCCTTATATTGCTCTCTTCCTTCTATTCCTCTCTTCCTTCTTTTCCTCTCTTCCTTCTATTCCTCTCTTCCTTCTAATCCTCTCTTCCTTCTATTCCTCTCTTCCTTATATTGCTCTCTTCCTTCTATTCCTCTCTTCCTTCTTTTCCTCTCTTCCTTCTAATCCTCTCTTCCTTCTAATCCTCTCTTCCTTCTATTCCTCTCTTCCTTCTAATCCTCTCTTCCTTCTATTCCTCTCTTCCTTCTAATCCTCTCTTCCTTCTATTCCTCTCTTCCTTCTATTCCTCTCTTCCTTCTATTCCTCTCTTCCTTCTAATCCTCTCTTCCTTCTAATCCTCTCTTCCTTCTATTCCTCTCTTCCTTCTAATCCTCTCTTCCTTCTATTCCTCTCTTCCTTCTAATCCTCTCTTCCTTCTATTCCTCTCTTCCTTCTTTTCCTCTCTTCCTTCTAATCCTCTCTTCCTTCTTTTCCTCTCTTCCTTCTATTCCTCTCTTCCTTCTAATCCTCTCTTCCTTCTAATCCTCTCTTCCTTCTAATCCTCTCTTCCTTCTATTCCTCTCTTCCTTCTATTCCTCTCTTCCTTCTTTTCCTCTCTTCCTTCTAATCCTCTCTTCCTTCTATTCCTCTCTTCCTTATATTGCTCTCTTCCTTCTATTCCTCTCTTCCTTCTTTTCCTCTCTTCCTTCTAATCCTCTCTTCCTTCTATTCCTCTCTTCCTTCTAATCCTCTCTTCCTTCTATTCCTCTCTTCCTTCTATTGCTCTCTTCCTTCTATTCCTCTCTTCCTTCTTTTCCTCTCTTCCTTCTATTCCTCTCTTCCTTCTATTGCTCTCATCCTTTCTATTATTCTCTTCCTTCTATTCCTCTCTTCCTTCTATTCCTCCCTTCCTTTATATTCCTCTCTTCCTTCTATTCCTCTCTTCCTTCTATTCCTCTCTTCCTTCTATTCCTCTCTTCCTTCTATTCCTCTCTTCCTTTCTATTCCTCCCTTCCTTCTATTCCTCTCTTTCTTCTATTCCTCCCTTCCTTCTATTCCTCTCTTTCTTCTACTCCTCTCTTCCTTCTATTCCTCTCTTCCTTCTATTCCTCTCTTCCTTCTAATCCTCTCTTCCTTCTATTCCTCTCTTCCTTCTATTCCTCTCTTCCTTCTAATCCTCTCTTCCTTCTATTCCTCTCTTCCTTCTATTCCTCTCTTCCTTCTAATCCTCTCTTCCTTCTATTCCTCTCTTCCTTCTATTCCTCTCTTCCTTCTAATCCTCTCTTCCTTCTATTCCTCTCTTCCTTCTATTCCTCTCTTCCTTCTAATCCTCTCTTCCTTCTATTCCTCTCTTCCTTCTATTCCTCTCTTCCTTCTAATCCTCTCTTCCTTCTATTCCTCTCTTCCTTCTATTCCTCTCTTCCTTCTAATCCTCTCTTCCTTCTATTCCTCTCTTCCTTCTATTCCTCTCTTCCTTCTAATCCTCTCTTCCTTCTATTCCTCTCTTCCTTCTATTCCTCTCTTCCTTCTAATCCTCTCTTCCTTCTATTCCTCTCTTCCTTCTAATCCTCTCTTCCTTCTAATCCTCTCTTCCTTCTAATCCTCTCTTCCTTCTATTCCTCTCTTCCTTATATTGCTCTCTTCCTTCTATTCCTCTCTTCCTTCTATTCCTCTCTTCCTTCTACTCCTCTCTTCCTTCTATTCCTCTCTTCCTTCTATTCCTCTCTTCCTTCTAATCCTCTCTTCCTTCTATTCCTCTCTTCCTTCTAATCCTCTCTTCCTTCTAATCCTCTCTTCCTTCTAATCCTCTCTTCCTTCTATTCCTCTCTTCCTTATATTGCTCTCTTCCTTCTATTCCTCTCTTCCTTCTTTTCCTCTCTTCCTTCTAATCCTCTCTTCCTTCTATTCCTCTCTTCCTTCTAATCCTCTCTTCCTTCTATTCCTCTCTTCCTTATATTGCTCTCTTCCTTCTATTCCTCTCTTCCTTCTTTTCCTCTCTTCCTTCTAATCCTCTCTTCCTTCTAATCCTCTCTTCCTTCTAATCCTCTCTTCCTTCTATTCCTCTCTTCCTTCTTTTCCTCTCTTCCTTCTAATCCTCTCTTCCTTCTATTCCTCTCTTCCTTCTATTCCTCTCTTCCTTCTATTCCTCTCTTCCTTCTAATCCTCTCTTCCTTCTATTCCTCTCTTCCTTCTATTCCTCTCTTCCTTCTTTTCCTCTCTTCCTTCTAATCCTCTCTTCCTTCTATTCCTCTCTTCCTTCTATTCCTCTCTTCCTTCTATTCCTCTCTTCCTTCTAATCCTCTCTTCCTTCTATTCCTCTCTTCCTTCTATTCCTCTCTTCCTTCTAATCCTCTCTTCCTTCTATTCCTCTCTTCCTTCTAATCCTCTCTTCCTTCTATTCCTCTCTTCCTTCTAATCCTCTCTTCCTTCTAATCCTCTCTTCCTTCTAATCCTCTCTTCCTTCTATTCCTCTCTTCCTTATATTGCTCTCTTCCTTCTATTCCTCTCTTCCTTCTTTTCCTCTCTTCCTTCTAATCCTCTCTTCCTTCTATTCCTCTCTTCCTTCTAATCCTCTCTTCCTTCTATTCCTCTCTTCCTTCTATTCCTCTCTTCCTTCTTTTCCTCTCTTCCTTCTAATCCTCTCTTCCTTCTATTCCTCTCTTCCTTCTTTTCCTCTCTTCCTTCTAATCCTCTCTTCCTTCTAATCCTCTCTTCCTTCTTTTCCTCTCTTCCTTCTATTCCTCTCTTCCTTCTAATCCTCTCTTCCTTCTAATCCTCTCTTCCTTCTAATCCTCTCTTCCTTCTATTCCTCTCTTCCTTCTATTCCTCTCTTCCTTCTTTTCCTCTCTTCCTTCTAATCCTCTCTTCCTTCTATTCCTCTCTTCCTTATATTGCTCTCTTCCTTCTATTCCTCTCTTCCTTCTTTTCCTCTCTTCCTTCTAATCCTCTCTTCCTTCTATTCCTCTCTTCCTTCTAATCCTCTCTTCCTTCTATTCCTCTCTTCCTTCTATTGCTCTCTTCCTTCTATTCCTCGCTTCCTTCTTTTCCTCTCTTCCTTCTATTCCTCTCTTCCTTCTATTGCTCTCTTCCTTTCTATTATTCTCTTCCTTCTATTCCTCTCTTCCTTCTATTCCTCCCTTCCTTTATATTCCTCTCTTCCTTCTATTCCTCTCTTCCTTCTATTCCTCTCTTCCTTCTATTCCTCTCTTCCTTCTATTCCTCTCTTCCTTTCTATTCCTCCCTTCCTTCTATTCCTCTCTTTCTTCTATTCCTCCCTTCCTTCTATTCCTCTCTTTCTTCTACTCCTCTCTTCCTTCTATTCCTCTCTTCCTTCTTTTCCTCTCTTCCTTCTAATCCTCTCTTCCTTCTATTCCTCTCTTCCTTCTAATCCTCTCTTCCTTCTATTCCTCTCTTCCTTCTTTTCCTCTCTTCCTTCTATTCCTCTCTTCCTTCTATTCCTCTCTTCCTTCTAATCCTCTCTTCCTTCTATTCCTCTCTTCCTTCTTTTCCTCTCTTCCTTCTAATCCTCTCTTCCTTCTATTCCTCTCTTCCTTCTATTCCTCTCTTCCTTCTTTTCCTCTCTTCCTTCTATTCCTCTCTTCCTTCTATTCCTCTCTTCCTTCTAATCCTCTCTTCCTTCTATTCCTCTCTTCCTTCTAATCCTCTCTTCCTTCTATTCCTCTCTTCCTTCTAATCCTCTCTTCCTTCTATTCCTCTCTTCCTTCTAATCCTCTCTTCCTTCTATTCCTCTCTTCCTTCTAATCCTCTCTTCCTTCTATTCCTCTCTTCCTTCTTTTCCTCTCTTCCTTCTATTCCTCTCTTCCTTCTATTCCTCTCTTCCTTCTAATCCTCTCTTCCTTCTATTCCTCTCTTCCTTCTTTTCCTCTCTTCCTTCTATTCCTCTCTTCCTTCTAATCCTCTCTTCCTTCTAATCCTCTCTTCCTTCTATTCCTCTCTTCCTTCTAATCCTCTCTTCCTTCTATTCCTCTCTTCCTTCTATTCCTCTCTTCCTTCTAATCCTCTCTTCCTTCTATTCCTCTCTTCCTTCTTTTCCTCTCTTCCTTCTATTCCTCTCTTCCTTCTAATCCTCTCTTCCTTCTAATCCTCTCTTCCTTCTATTCCTCTCTTCCTTCTAATCCTCTCTTCCTTCTATTCCTCTCTTCCTTCTAATCCTCTCTTCCTTCTATTCCTCTCTTCCTTCTTTTCCTCTCTTCCTTCTATTCCTCTCTTCCTTCTATTCCTCCCTTCCTTCTATTCCTCTCTTCCTTATATTGCTCTCTTCCTTCTATTCCTCTCTTCCTTCTATTCCTCTATTCCTTCTAATCCTCTCTTCCTTCTATTCCTCTCTTCCTTCTAATCCTCTATTCCTTCTATTCCTCTCTTCCTTCTAATCCTCTCTTCCTTCTTTTCCTCTCTTCCTTCTAATCCTCTCTTCCTTCTAATCCTCTCTTCCTTATTTTCCTCTCTTCCTTCTAATCCTCTCTTCCTTCTAATCCTCTCTTCCTTCTATTCCTCTCTTCCTTCTATTCCTCTCTTCCTTCTATTCCTCTCTTCCTTCTAATCCTCTCTTCCTTCTATTCCTCTCTTCCTTCTATTCCTCTCTTCCTTCTATTCCTCTCTTCCTTCTATTCCTCTCTTCCTTCTATTCCTCTCTTCCTTCTATTCCTCTCTTCCTTCTAATCCTCTCTTCCTTCTATTCCTCTCTTCCTTCTAATCCTCTCTTCCTTCTAATCCTCTCTTCCTTCTATTCCTCTCTTCCTTCTAATCCTCTCTTCCTTCTAATCCTCTCTTCCTTCTAATCCTCTCTTCCTTCTATTCCTCTCTTCCTTCTAATCCTCTCTTCCTTCTATTCCTCTCTTCCTTCTAATCCTCTCTTCCTTCTATTCCTCTCTTCCTTCTATTCCTCTCTTCCTTCTAATCCTCTCTTCCTTCTATTCCTCTCTTCCTTCTATTCCTCTCTTCCTTCTAATCCTCTCTTCCTTCTATTCCTCTCTTCCTTCTAATCCTCTCTTCCTTCTATTCCTCTCTTCCTTCTATTCCTCTCTTCCTTCTTTTCCTCTCTTCCTTCTATTCCTCTCTTCCTTCTATTCCTCTCTTCCTTCTATTCCTCTCTTCCTTCTAATCCTCTCTTCCTTCTATTCCTCTCTTCCTTCTATTCCTCTCTTCCTTCTAATCCTCTCTTCCTTCTATTCCTCTCTTCCTTCTATTCCTCT
Organism: Oncorhynchus mykiss; assembly: GCF_013265735.2. NCBI lineage: Eukaryota > Metazoa > Chordata > Actinopteri > Salmoniformes > Salmonidae > Oncorhynchus > Oncorhynchus mykiss. The sequence continues at coordinate 867,038 of NW_023493672.1, read as the reverse complement.
CTTCCTTCTAATCCTCTCTTCCTTCTATTCCTCTCTTCCTTCTAATCCTCTCTTCCTTCTAATCCTCTCTTCCTTCTAATCCTCTCTTCCTTCTAATCCTCTCTTCCTTCTATTCCTCTCTTCCTTCTATTCCTCTCTTCCTTCTTTTCCTCTCTTCCTTCTAATCCTCTCTTCCTTCTAATCCTCTCTTCCTTCTAATCCTCTCTTCCTTCTATTCCTCTCTTCCTTATATTGCTCTCTTCCTTCTATTCCTCTCTTCCTTCTTTTCCTCTCTTCCTTCTAATCCTCTCTTCCTTCTAATCCTCTCTTCCTTCTAATCCTCTCTTCCTTCTATTCCTCTCTTCCTTCTTTTCCTCTCTTCCTTCTAATCCTCTCTTCCTTCTATTCCTCTCTTCCTTCTATTCCTCTCTTCCTTCTATTCCTCTCTTCCTTCTAATCCTCTCTTCCTTCTATTCCTCTCTTCCTTCTATTCCTCTCTTCCTTCTTTTCCTCTCTTCCTTCTAATCCTCTCTTCCTTCTAATCCTCTCTTCCTTCTATTCCTCTCTTCCTTCTATTCCTCTCTTCCTTCTATTCCTCTCTTCCTTCTAATCCTCTCTTCCTTCTATTCCTCTCTTCCTTCTATTCCTCTCTTCCTTCTAATCCTCTCTTCCTTATATTGCTCTCTTCCTTCTATTCCTCTCTTCCTTCTTTTCCTCTCTTCCTTCTATTCCTCTCTTCCTTCTAATCCTCTCTTCCTTCTATTCCTCTCTTCCTTATATTGCTCTCTTCCTTCTATTCCTCTCTTCCTTCTTTTCCTCTCTTCCTTCTAATCCTCTCTTCCTTCTAATCCTCTCTTCCTTCTATTCCTCTCTTCCTTCTAATCCTCTCTTCCTTCTATTCCTCTCTTCCTTCTAATCCTCTCTTCCTTCTATTCCTCTCTTCCTTCTAATCCTCTCTTCCTTCTATTCCTCTCTTCCTTCTAATCCTCTCTTCCTTCTATTCCTCTCTTCCTTCTAATCCTCTCTTCCTTCTTTTCCTCTCTTCCTTCTAATCCTCTCTTCCTTCTTTTCCTCTCTTCCTTCTAATCCTCTCTTCCTTCTAATCCTCTCTTCCTTCTATTCCTCTCTTCCTTATTTTCCTCTCTTCCTTCTAATCCTCTCTTCCTTCTATTCCTCTCTTCCTTCTTTTCCTCTCTTCCTTCTAATCCTCTCTTCCTTCTATTCCTCTCTTCCTTTCTATTCCTCCCTTCCTTCTATTCCTCTCTTCCTTCTAATCCTCTCTTCCTTCTAATCCTCTCTTCCTTCTAATCCTCTCTTCCTTCTATTCCTCTCTTCCTTCTATTCCTCTCTTCCTTCTTTTCCTCTCTTCCTTCTAATCCTCTCTCCTTCTATTCCTCTCTTCCTTAAATTGCTCTCTTCCTTCTATTCCTCTCTTCCTTCTTTTCCTCTCTTCCTTCTAATCCTCTCTTCCTTCTATTCCTCTCTTCCTTCTAATCCTCTCTTCCTTCTATTCCTCTCTTCCTTCTATTGCTCTCTTCCTTCTATTCCTCTCTTCCTTCTTTTCCTCTCTTCCTTCTATTCCTCTCTTCCTTCTATTGCTCTCTTCCTTTCTATTATTCTCTTCCTTCTATTCCTCTCTTCCTTCTATTCCTCCCTTCCTTTATATTCCTCTCTTCCTTCTATTCCTCTCTTCCTTCTATTCCTCTCTTCCTTCTATTCCTCTCTTCCTTTCTATTCCTCCCTTCCTTCTATTCCTCTCTTTCTTCTATTCCTCCCTTCCTTCTATTCCTCTCTTTCTTCTACTCCTCTCTTCCTTCTATTCCTCTCTTCCTTCTTTTCCTCTCTTCCTTCTAATCCTCTCTTCCTTCTATTCCTCTCTTCCTTCTAATCCTCTCTTCCTTCTATTCCTCTCTTCCTTCTTTTCCTCTCTTCCTTCTATTCCTCTCTTCCTTCTATTCCTCTCTTCCTTCTAATCCTCTCTTCCTTCTATTCCTCTCTTCCTTCTTTTCCTCTCTTCCTTCTATTCCTCTCTTCCTTCTATTCCTCTCTTCCTTCTAATCCTCTCTTCCTTCTATTCCTCTCTTCCTTCTATTCCTCTCTTCCTTCTTTTCCTCTCTTCCTTCTATTCCTCTCTTCCTTCTATTCCTCTCTTCCTTCTAATCCTCTCTTCCTTCTATTCCTCTCTTCCTTCTAATCCTCTCTTCCTTCTATTCCTCTCTTCCTTCTAATCCTCTCTTCCTTCTATTCCTCTCTTCCTTCTAATCCTCTCTTCCTTCTATTCCTCTCTTCCTTCTAATCCTCTCTTCCTTCTATTCATCTCTTCCTTCTTTTCCTCTCTTCCTTCTATTCCTCTCTTCCTTCTATTCCTCTCTTCCTTCTAATCCTCTCTTCCTTCTAATCCTCTCTTCCTTCTATTCCTCTCTTCCTTCTAATCCTCTCTTCCTTCTATTCCTCTCTTCCTTCTTTTCCTCTCTTCATTCTATTCCTCTCTTCCTTCTTTTCCTCTCTTCCTTCTATTCCTCTCTTCCTTCTAATCCTCTCTTCCTTCTATTCCTCTCTTCCTTATATTGCTCTCTTCCTTCTATTCCTCTCTTCCTTCTTTTCCTCTCTTCCTTCTAATCCTCTCTTCCTTCTAATCCTCTCTTCCTTCTAATCCTCTCTTCCTTCTATTCCTCTCTTCCTTCTAATCCTCTCTTCCTTCTATTCCTCTCTTCCTTCTAATCCTCTCTTCCTTCTATTCCTCTCTTCCTTCTAATCCTCTCTTCCTTCTATTCCTCTCTTCCTTCTAATCCTCTCTTCCTTCTTTTCCTCTCTTCCTTCTAATCCTCTCTTCCTTCTTTTCCTCTCTTCCTTCTAATCCTCTCTTCCTTCTAATCCTCTCTTCCTTCTATTCCTCTCTTCCTTATTTTCCTCTCTTCCTTCTAATCCTCTCTTCCTTCTTTTCCTCTCTTCCTTCTAATCCTCTCTTCCTTCTATTCCTCTCTTCCTTCTTTTCCTCTCTTCCTTCTAATCCTCTCTTCCTTCTAATCCTCTCTTCCTTCTTTTCCTCTCTTCCTTCTATTCCTCTCTTCCTTCTAATCCTCTCTTCCTTCTAATCCTCTCTTCCTTCTAATCCTCTCTTCCTTCTATTCCTCTCTTCCTTCTATTCCTCTCTTCCTTCTTTTCCTCTCTTCCTTCTAATCCTCTCTTCCTTCTATTCCTCTCTTCCTTATATTGCTCTCTTCCTTCTATTCCTCTCTTCCTTCTTTTCCTCTCTTCCTTCTAATCCTCTCTTCCTTCTATTCCTCTCTTCCTTCTAATCCTCTCTTCCTTCTATTCCTCTCTTCCTTCTATTGCTCTCTTCCTTCTATTCCTCTCTTCCTTCTTTTCCTCTCTTCCTTCTATTCCTCTCTTCCTTCTATTGCTCTCTTCCTTTCTATTATTCTCTTCCTTCTATTCCTCTCTTCCTTCTATTCCTCCCTTCCTTTATATTCCTCTCTTCCTTCTATTCCTCTCTTCCTTCTATTCCTCTCTTCCTTCTATTCCTCTCTTCCTTCTATTCCTCTCTTCCTTTCTATTCCTCCCTTCCTTCTATTCCTCTCTTTCTTCTATTCCTCCCTTCCTTCTATTCCTCTCTTTCTTCTACTCCTCTCTTCCTTCTATTCCTCTCTTCCTTCTTTTCCTCTCTTCCTTCTAATCCTCTCTTCCTTCTATTCCTCTCTTCCTTCTAATCCTCTCTTCCTTCTAATCCTCTCTTCCTTCTATTCCTCTCTTCCTTCTTTTCCTCTCTTCCTTCTATTCCTCTCTTCCTTCTATTCCTCTCTTCCTTCTTTTCCTCTCTTCCTTCTATTCCTCTCTTCCTTCTATTCCTCTCTTCCTTCTAATCCTCTCTTCCTTCTATTCCTCTCTTCCTTCTAATCCTCTCTTCCTTCTATTCCTCTCTTCCTTCTAATCCTCTCTTCCTTCTATTCCTCTCTTCCTTCTTTTCCTCTCTTCCTTCTATTCCTCTCTTCCTTCTTTTCCTCTCTTCCTTCTATTCCTCTCTTCCTTCTAATCCTCTCTTCCTTCTATTCCTCTCTTCCTTATATTGCTCTCTTCCTTCTATTCCTCTCTTCCTTCTAATCCTCTCTTCCTTCTTTTCCTCTCTTCCTTCTAATCCTCTCTTCCTTCTATTCCTCTCTTCCTTCTATTCCTCTCTTCCTTCTATTCCTCTCTTCCTTCTATTCCTCTCTTCCTTCTAATCCTCTCTTCCTTCTATTCCTCTCTTCCTTCTAATCCTCTCTTCCTTCTATTCCTCTCTTCCTTCTTTTCCTCTCTTCCTTCTATTCCTCTCTTCCTTCTTTTCCTCTCTTCCTTCTATTCCTCTCTTCCTTCTAATCCTCTCTTCCTTCTATTCCTCTCTTCCTTATATTGCTCTCTTCCTTCTATTCCTCTCTTCCTTCTTTTCCTCTCTTCCTTCTAATCCTCTCTTCCTTCTATTCCTCTCTTCCTTATATTCCTCTCTTCCTTCTAATCCTCTCTTCCTTCTAATCCTCTCTTCCTTCTATTCCTCTCTTCCTTCTAATCCTCTCTTCCTTCTATTCCTCTCTTCCTTCTATTCCTCTCTTCCTTCTAATCCTCTCTTCCTTCTAATCCTCTCTTCCTTCTAATCCTCTCTTCCTTCTATTCCTCTCTTCCTTCTATTCCTCTCTTCCTTCTATTCCTCTCTTCCTTCTAATCCTCTCTTCCTTCTTTTCCTCTCTTCCTTCTAATCCTCTCTTCCTTCTTTTCCTCTCTTCCTTCTAATCCTCTCTTCCTTCTAATCCTCTCTTCCTTCTATTCCTCTCTTCCTTATTTTCCTCTTCCTTCTAATCCTCTCTTCCTTCTATTCCTCTCTTCCTTCTTTTCCTCTCTTCCTTCTAATCCTCTCTTCCTTCTATTCCTCTCTTCCTTCTTTTCCTCTCTTCCTTCTAATCCTCTCTTCCTTCTAATCCTCTCTTCCTTCTTTTCCTCTCTTCCTTCTTTTCCTCTCTTCCTTCTATTCCTCTCTTCCTTCTAATCCTCTCTTCCTTCTAATCCTCTCTTCCTTCTAATCCTCTCTTCCTTCTATTCCTCTCTTCCTTCTATTCCTCTCTTCCTTCTTTTCCTCTCTTCCTTCTAATCCTCTCTTCCTTCTATTCCTCTCTTCCTTATATTGCTCTCTTCCTTCTATTCCTCTCTTCCTTCTTTTCCTCTCTTCCTTCTAATCCTCTCTTCCTTCTATTCCTCTCTTCCTTCTAATCCTCTCTTCCTTCTATTCCTCTCTTCCTTCTATTGCTCTCTTCCTTCTATTCCTCTCTTCCTTCTTTTCCTCTCTTCCTTCTATTCCTCTCTTCCTTCTATTGCTCTCTTCCTTTCTATTATTCTCTTCCTTCTATTCCTCTCTTCCTTCTATTCCTCCCTTCCTTTATATTCCTCTCTTCCTTCTATTCCTCTCTTCCTTCTATTCCTCTCTTCCTTCTATTCCTCTCTTCCTTCTATTCCTCTCTTCCTTTCTATTCCTCCCTTCCTTCTATTCCTCTCTTTCTTCTATTCCTCCCTTCCTTCTATTCCTCTCTTTCTTCTACTCCTCTCTTCCTTCTATTCCTCTCTTCCTCCTTTTCCTCTCTTCCTTCTAATCCTCTCTTCCTTCTATTCCTCTCTTCCTTCTAATCCTCTCTTCCTTCTATTCCTCTCTTCCTTCTTTTCCTCTCTTCCTTCTATTCCTCTCTTCCTTCTATTCCTCTCTTCCTTCTAATCCTCTCTTCCTTCTATTCCTCTCTTCCTTCTTTTCCTCTCTTCCTTCTAATCCTCTCTTCCTTCTATTCCTCTCTTCCTTCTATTCCTCTCTTCCTTCTTTTCCTCTCTTCCTTCTATTCCTCTCTTCCTTCTATTCCTCTCTTCCTTCTAATCCTCTCTTCCTTCTATTCCTCTCTTCCTTCTAATCCTCTCTTCCTTCTATTCCTCTCTTCCTTCTAATCCTCTCTTCCTTCTATTCCTCTCTTCCTTCTAATCCTCTCTTCCTTCTATTCCTCTCTTCCTTCTAATCCTCTCTTCCTTCTATTCCTCTCTTCCTTCTTTTCCTCTCTTCCTTCTATTCCTCTCTTCCTTCTATTCCTCTCTTCCTTCTAATCCTCTCTTCCTTCTAATCCTCTCTTCCTTCTATTCCTCTCTTCCTTCTAATCCTCTCTTCCTTCTATTCCTCTCTTCCTTCTTTTCCTCTCTTCCTTCTATTCCTCTCTTCCTTCTAATCCTCTCTTCCTTCTAATCCTCTCTTCCTTCTATTCCTCTCTTCCTTCTAATCCTCTCTTCCTTCTATTCCTCTCTTCCTTCTAATCCTCTCTTCCTTCTATTCCTCTCTTCCTTCTTTTCCTCTCTTCCTTCTATTCCTCTCTTCCTTCTATTCCTCCCTTCCTTCTATTCCTCTCTTCCTTATATTGCTCTCTTCCTTCTATTCCTCTCTTCCTTCTATTCCTCTCTTCCTTCTAATCCTCTCTTCCTTCTATTCCTCTCTTCCTTCTATTCCTCTCTTCCTTCTTTTCCTCTCTTCCTTCTATTCCTCTCTTCCTTCTAATCCTCTCTTCCTTCTATTCCTCTCTTTCTTCTATTCCTCTCTTCCTTCTATTCCTCTCTTCCTTCTATTCCTCTCTTCCTTCTTTTCCTCTCTTCCTTCTATTCCTCCCTTCCTTCTAATCCTCTCTTCCTTCTTTTCCTCTCTTCCTTCTATTCCTCTCTTCCTTCTAATCCTCTCTTCCTTCTTTTCCTCTCTTTCTTCTATTCCTCTCTTCCTTCTATTCCTCTCTTCCTTCTATTCCTCTCTTCCTTCTAATCCTCTCTTCCTTCTTTTCCTCTCTTCCTTCTATTCCTCTCTTCCTTCTATTCCTCTCTTCCTTCTAATCCTCTCTTCCTTCTATTCCTCTCTTCCTTCTATTCCTCTCTTCCTTTCATTCCTCTCTTCCTTTCTATTCCTCCCTTCCTTCTATTCCTCCCTTTCTTCTATTCCTCTCTTCCTTCTATTCCTCTATTCCTTCTGTCCCTGTATGTATGAATGGATGAGTGGAAGAAAGGTTTTCATTCTAATGCTTTCACCAGTCCATCTCTGTCCCACCTGAGATGCCAGTTACAAGTGAAAAGACACAATGACATCCTCCCTGTGTGAGATGAATGAAGCTTTTTAAAATTAGAATCACATTTAAATCTGAACTAGAACACTGACAATCACATTCCAATGTTTCTGCATAGCCCAAGATTCCCAAGACTTCTTAGAACACTTACAATCCCATTCTGGAATATTCCGATACTGACAATCAGATTCCCGAGGCCTTCTAGAACACAGAAAATAAGAATTCAAAAGCAACCTGGTTGTCATCAGAACTACTTCTTTCTATTCCACATTCTAATGCATTCTAACGCATTCTAATGCTATACAGAGGACAGTAAAGTGTGTATCTGCTCTATTAAATATTCACTCAGGCAGCCCCTTTCTGACTGCATAACAAGACTGCATCCCAATTTGCACCCTATTCCCTACATAGCACACTACTTTTGACCAGGGCCATAGGGCGTAAGGAATAGGGTGCTATGTGGGATGAAGCCTTAGTGTGTAGGAAGTAGTGCATAGAGAATTACACTGTATACACAAGCTGAGAGATGGAGGATAATGCATACATACATTAAGTGCTACAAAGTGTGTGTGTGTGTGTGTGTGTGTGTGTGTGTGTGTGTGTGTGTGTGTGTGTGTGTGTGTGTGTGTGTGTGTGTGTGTGTGTGTGTGTGTTGAGAAGGATGTAGAGAACATTGGATGAATGTATAGGTAATGTATAGGTAATGTATAGGTAATGTATAGGTAATGTATAGGTAATGTATAGGTAAAGTACATGTAATGTATAGGCCTTGTATAGGTAATGTATAGGTAATGTTAGGTCATGCATATGGCATGTGTAGGTAGTGTGCAGGTAATGTGTAGTTAATGTATAAGTAATGTGCCGGTAAAGTATGGGTAATGCGTATGTAATGTGTAGGTAATGTGTAGGCAATGCATATGTGATGTGCAGGTAATGTATGGGTAATGTGCAGGTAATGTGCAGTTAATGTATAGGTAATGTACAGGTAAAGTATAGATAATGTAATGTGTAGGTGATGTGTAGGTAATGTACAGGTAAAGTATAGATAATGCAATGTGTAGGTGATGTGTAGGTAATGTACAGGTAAAGTATGGGTAATGCGTATGTAATGTGTAGGGAATGTGTAGGCAATGCATATGTGATGTGCAGGTAATGTATGGGTATAGTATAGATAATGTAATGTGTAGGTAATGTACAGGTAAAGTATAGATAATGTAATGTGTAGGTGATGTGTAGGTAATGTATGGGTATAGTATAGATAATGTACGGTGTAGGTGATGTGTAGGTAATGTACAGGTAAAGTATAGATAATGTAATGTGTAGGTGGTGTGATACTCCATACCATCACAATAATCTATACCATCACTATACTCCATACCATCACGATACCCCATACCATCACGATACTCTATACCATCACGATACTCCATACCACCACAATACTCCATACCATCACGATACCCCATACCATCACGATACCCCATACCATCACAATACTCCATACCATCACGATACTCCATACCATCACAATACTCTATACCATCACTATACTCTATACCATCACGATACCCCATACCATCACAATAATCTATACCATCACTATACTCTATACCATCACGATACCCCATACCATCACAATACTCTATACCATCACAATACTCCATACCATCACAATACTCTATACCATCACAATACTCCATACCACCACAATACTCCATACCATCACAATACTCCATACCATCACGATACCCCATACCATCACAATACTCCATACCATCACGATACTCCATACCATCACAATACCCCATACCATCACAATAATCTATACCATCACGATACCCCATACCACCACAATACTCTATACCATCACTATACTCCATACCACCACAATACCCCATACCATCACAATACTACATACCATCACGATACTCCATACCATCACAATACTCCATACCATCACAATACTCCATACCATCATGATACTCCATACCATCACGATACTCCATACCATCACAATAATCTATACCATCACTATACTCCATACCATCACGATACTCTATACCATCACGATACTCCATACCATCACGATACTCCATACCATCACAATACTCCATACCATCACAATACTCTATACCATCACAATACTCTATACCATCACGATACTCCATACCATCACGATACTCCATACCATCACAATAATCTATACCATCACTATACTCCATACCATCACGATACTCTATACCATCACGATACTCCATACCATCACGATACTCCATACCATCACGATACTCCATACCATCACTATACTCTATACCATCACGATACCCCATACCATCACAATAATCTATACCATCACTATACTCTATACCATCACGATACCCCATACCATCACAATACTCTATACCATCACAATACTCCATACCATCACAATACTCTATACCATCACAATACTCCATACCATCACAATACTCCATACCATCACAATACTCCATACCATCACGATACTCCATACCATCACAATACTCCATACCATCACAATACTCCATACCATCACGATACTCCATACCATCACAATACCCCATACCATCACAATACTCTATACCATCACGATACCCCATACCACCACAATACTCTATACCATCACGATACTCCATACCATCACGATACCCCATACCATCACAATACTCCATACCATCACAATACTCCATACCATCACGATACTCCATACCATCACAATACTCTATACCATCACAATACTCTATACCATCACGATACTCCATACCACCACAATACTCTATACCATCACGATACTCCATACCACCACAATACTCCATACCATCACAATACTCTATACCATCACGATACTCCATACCACCACAATACTCCATACCATCACAATACTCTATACCATCACGATACTCCATACCACCACAATACTCCATACCATCACGATACTCCATACCATCACGATACTCCATACCACCACTATACTCCATACCACCACAATACTCCATACCATCACAATACTCCATACCATCACTATACTCCATACCATCACAATACTCTATACCATCACGATACTCCATACCACCACAATACTCCATACCATCACAATACTCCATACCATCACAATACTCCATACCATCACAATACTCTATACCATCACGATACTCCATACCACCACAATACTCTATACCATCACGATACTCCATACCATCACAATACTCTATACCATCACTATACTCCATACCATCACAATACTCCATACCATCACAATACTCCATACCACCACAATACTCCATACCATCACAATAATCTATACCATCACTATACTCTATACCATCACGATACTCCATACCACCACAATAATCTATACCATCACTATACTCTATACCATCACGATACCCCATACCATCACAATAATCTATACCATCACTATACTCTATACCATCACGATACCCCATACCATCACAATAATCTATACCATCACTATACTCTATACCATCACGATACCCCATACCATCACAATAATCTATACCATCACTATACTCTATACCATCATGATACCCCATACCATCACAATAATCTATACCATCACTATACTCTATACCATCACGATACCCCATACCATCACAATAATCTATACCATCACTATACTCTATACCATCACGATACCCCATACCATCACAATAATCTATACCATCACTATACTCTATACCATCATTATACTCCATACCATCACAATACTCTAAAACATCACAATACTCCATACCATCACTATACTCCATACCATCACAATAATCTATACCATCACAATACTCCATACCATCACAATAATCTATACCATCACAATACTCCATACCATCACTATACTCCATACCATCACAATAATCTATACCATCACAATACTCTAAAACACCACAATACTCCATACCATCACGATAATCCATATCATCACAATACTACATAACATCACAATTCTTGATACCAAAATGGCAAAAAAAGAAGGCATATTAGCCAAAGTCACAGAATGGCCCTTGATCCAGACAGATAAACTTAGCTACTGCTCTGTTCAAGTCATTTGGCTCCCAGGCTAGCAGGAAGTTAGTGGAGCTAACATGATGCAGCCCAGACTCCCAGGCTAGCAGTGAGTTAGTGGAGCTAACATGATGCAGCCCAGACTCCCAGGCTAGCAGGGAGGTAGTGGAGCTGACAAGGAGGGCTGTAATAACAGTGGAGCTGACAGGGAGGACTGTAATAACAGTGGAGCTGACAGGGAGGACTGTAATAACAGTGGAGCTGACAGGGAGGACTGTAATAACAGTGGAGCTGACAGGGAGGACTGTAATAACAGTGGAGCTGACAGGGAGGACTGTAATAACAGTGGAGCTGACAGGGAGGACTGTAATAACAGTGGAGCAGACAGGGAGGACTGTAATAACAGTGGAGCTGACAGGGAGGACTGTAATAACAGTGGAGCAGACAGGGAGGACTGTAATAACAGTGGAGCTGACAGGGAGGACTGTAATAACAGTGGAGCTGACAGGGAGGACTGTAATAACAGTGGAGCTGACATGGAGGACTGTAATAACAGTGAGTTAGTGGAGCTGACAGGGAGGACTGTAATAACAGTGGAGCAGACAGGGAGGACTGTAATAACAGTGGAGCAGACAGGGAGGACTGTAATAACAGTGGAGCAGACAGGGAGGACTGTAATAACAGTGAAGTTGACAGGGAGGGCTGTAATAACAGTGAAGTTGACAGGGAGGACTGTAATAACAGTGGAGCAGACAGGGAGGACTGTAATAACAGTGGAGCAGACAGGGAGGACTGTAATAACAGTGGAGCTGACAGGGAGGACTGTAATAACAGTGGAGCAGACAGGGAGGACTGTAATAACAATGGAGCTGACAGGGAGGGCTGTAATAAAAGTGGAGCTGACAGGGAGGACTGTAATAA
>NW_023493672.1:850000-852500 GCF_013265735.2 Oncorhynchus mykiss | reverse complement strand
GTGTTTCACCTGAGCTGACTTGTCCATCTCGTTAGTGGGAAGGTGTTTCACCTGAGCTGACTTGTCCATCTCGTTAGCTGGAAGGTGTTTCACCTGAGCTGACTTGTCCATCTCGTTAGTTGGAAGGTGTTTCACCTGAGCTGACTTGTCCATCTCGTTAGTGGGAAGGTGTTTCACCTGAGCTGGCTTGTCCATCTCGTTAGTTGGAAGGTGTTTCACCTGAGCTGACTTGTCCATCTCGTTAGTGTGCAGGTGTTTCACCTGTGCTGACTTGTCCATCTCCTTAGTAGGAAGGTGTTGTTCTGGGGTTTTCTTTAATTTTGTCTTTTCCAAGTGCCATCATTCTGTCACACCCTGACCATAGAGAGCCCTCAGGGTCAGGGCGTGACTAGGGGGTGTTCTAGTCAATTTATTTCTATGTTTGGGATTGAGTATGGTTCCCAATTAGAGGCAGCTGATTATCGTTGTCTCTAATTGGGGATCATACTTAAGGTGTCCCTTTTCCCACCTGCTTTTGTGGGATATTGTTTTGTGTTAGTGTGTTGTAGCACTACGTTGTGTGTTTATTGTGTTGTGTTAGTGTGTTGTAGCACTACGTTGTGTGTTTATTGTGTTGTGTTAGTGTGTTGTAGTACTACGTTGTGTGTTTATTGTGTTGTGTTAGTGTGTTGTAGTACTACGTTGTGTGTTTATTGTGTTGTGTTAGTGTGTTGTAGCACTACGTTGTGTGTTTATTGTGTTGTGTTAGTGTGTTGTAGTACTACGTTGTGTGTTTATTGTGTTGTGTTAGTGTGTTGTAGCACTACGTTGTGTGTTTATTGTGTTGTGTTAGTGTGTTGTAGCACTACGTTGTGTGTTTATTGTGTTGTGTTAGTGTGTTGTAGTACTACGTTGTGGTCGTTGTGTGTTTATTGTGTTGTGTTAGTGTGTTGTAGCACCACGTTGTGTGTTTATTGTGTTGTGTTAGTGTGTTGTAGCACTACGTTGTGTGTTTATTGTGTTGTGTTAGTGTGTTGTAGTACTACGTTGTGGTCGTTGTGTGTTTATTGTGTTGTGTTAGTGTGTTGTAGCACCACGTTGTGTGTTTATTGTGTTGTGTTAGTGTGTTGTAGCACTACGTTGTGTGTTTATTGTGTTGTGTTAGTGTGTTGTAGCACTACGTTGTGTGTTTATTGTGTTGTGTTAGTGTGTTGTAGCACCACGTTGTGTGTTTATTGTGTTGTGTTAGTGTGTTGTAGTACTACGTTGTGTGTTTATTGTGTTGTGTTAGTGTGTTGTAGCACTACGTTGTGTTATGGTCGTTGTGTGTTTATTGTGTTGTGTTAGTGTGTTGTAGTACTACGTTGTGTGTTTATTGTGTTGTGTTAGTGTGTTGTAGTACTACGTTGTGTGTTTATTGTGTTGTGTTAGTGTGTTGTAGTACTACGTTGTGGTCGTTGTGTGTTTATTGTGTTGTGTTAGTGTGTTGTAGCACTACGTTGTGTGTTTATTGTGTTGTGTTAGTGTGTTGTAGCACTACGTTGTGTGTTTATTGTGTTGTGTTAGTGTGTTGTATCACTTCGTTGTGTGTTTATTGTGTTGTGTTAGTGTGTTGTAGTACTACGTTGTGTGTTTATTGTGTTGTGTTAGTGTGTTGTAGCACTACGTTGTGTGTTTATTGTGTTGTGTTAGTGTGTTGTAGTACTACGTTGTGTGTTTATTGTGTTGTGTTAGTGTGTTATAGCACTACGTTATGGTCGTTGTGTGTTTATTGTGTTGTGTTAGTGTGTTGTAGTACTACGTTGTGTGTTTATTGTGTTGTGTTAGTGTGTTGTAGTACTACGTTGTGTGTTTATTGTGTGTTGTGTTAGTGTGTTGTAGCACTACGTTGTGTGTTTATTGTGTTGTGTTAGTGTGTTGTAGTACTACGTTGTGTGTTTATTGTGTGTTGTGTTAGTGTGTTGTAGCACTACGTTGTGTGTTTATTGTGTTGTGTGTTTATTGTGTTGTGTTAGTGTGTTGTAGCACTACGTTGTGTGTTTATTGTGTTGTGTTAGTGTGTTGTAGCACTACGTTGTGTGTTTATTGTGTTGTGTTTATTGTGTTGTGTTAGTGTGTTGTAGTACTACGTTGTGTGTTTATTGTGTTGTGTTAGTGTGTTGTAGCACTACGTTGTGTTGTGGTCGTTGTGTGTTTATTGTGTTGTGTTAGTGTGTTGTAGCACTACGTTGTGTGTTTATTGTGTTGTGTGTTTATTGTGTTGTGTTAGTGTGTTATAGCACTACGTTGTGTGTTTATTGTGTTGTGTTAGTGTGTTGTAGCACTACGTTGTGTGTTTATTGTGTTGTGTTAGTGTGTTGTAGCACTACGTTGTGTGTTTATTGTGTTGTGTTAGTGTGTTGTAGCACTACGTTGTGTTGTGGTCGTTGTGTGTTTATTGTGTTGTGTTAGTGTGTTGTAGTACTACGTTGTGTGTTTATTGTGTTGTGTTAGTGTGTTATAGCACTACGTTGTGTGTTTA
>NW_023493672.1:780000-840000 GCF_013265735.2 Oncorhynchus mykiss | reverse complement strand
GGAGGGAGGTAGCCTAGCGGTTAGAGGAGGGAGGTAGCCTAGTGGTTAGAGGAGGGAGGTAGCCTAGTGGTTAAAGGAGACAGGTAGCCTGGTGGTTAGAGGAGGCAGGTAGTCTAGTGGTTAGAGGAGGCAGGTAGCCTAGTGGTTAGAGGAGGCAGGTAGTCTAGTGGTTAGAGGGGGCAGGTAGCCTAGTGGTTAGAGGAGGCAGGTAGTCTGGTGGTTAGAGGAGGCAGGTAGTCTAGTGGTTAGAGGAGGCAGGTAGTCTAGTGGTTAGAGGGGGCAGGTAGTCTAGTGGTTAGAGGAGGCAGGTAGTCTAGTGGTTAGAGGAGGCAGGTAGTCTAGTGGTTAGAGGGGACAGGTAGCCTAGTGGTTAGAGGAGGCAGGTAGCCTGGTGGTTAGAGGAGGCAGGTAGTCTAGTGGTTAGAGGAGGCAGGTAGTCTAGTGGTTAGAGGGGGCAGGTAGTCTAGTGGTTAGAGGAGGCAGGTAGTCTAGTGGTTAGAGGAGGCAGGTAGTCTAGTGGTTAGAGGAGGCACTGTTGTTCTGCCCCTGAACAGGCAGTTAACCCACTGTTCCCCTGAACAGGCAGTTAACCCACTGTTCCCCTGAACAGGCAGTTAACCCACTGTTCCCCTGAACAGGCAGTTAACCCACTGTTCCCCTGAACAAGGCAGTTAACCCACTGTTCCCCTGAACAAGGCAGTTAAGCCACTGTTCCCCTGAACAGGCAGTTAACCCACTGTTCCCCTGAACAGGCAGTTAACCCACTGTTCCCCTGAACAAGGCAGTTAACCCACTGTTCCCCTGAACAAGGCAGTTAAGCCACTGTTCCCCTGAAACAAGGCAGTTAACCCACTGTTCCTCTGAACAAGGCAGTTAACCCACTGTTCCCCGGGAGGCCGTCATTGTAAATAAGAATTTGTTCTTAACTGACTTGCCTAGTTAAAAATTTTTTAAATGCGTCTGGCCTTCTCTGTTTTGGTCAAGCATTATTTCCGCAGGGTCAGAGACATCAGTGAAGGAGGGATGAGGAGAGGAAGTGTGTTCTGATGTAATAAATAACATTTTATCCAAAGTGACTTAGAGAGAGACAGACAGACAGACAGAGACAGACAGAGACAGACAGAGAGAGAGACAGAGAGAGAGACAGAGAGAGAGACAGAGAGACAGAGAGAGAGAGAGGGAGAGAGGGAGAGAGAGAGAGAGAGGGAGAGAGAGACAGACAGAGAGAGAGCGAGAGAGACAGGGAGAGAGAGAGAGAGAGACCGAGAGAGAGAGACAGAGAGAGAGAGAGAGAGAGACAGAGAGAGAGAGAGACAGAGAGAGAGAGAGAGAGAGAGAGAGACAGAGAGACAGAGAGAGAGAGAGACAGGCCTATGTGATATGTGACCTTCTCTCAACCTCAGGCTCTGACACATTCAATACAGGCACTGGAATATGGAGACATGGTGTGTGTGTGTGTGTGTGTGTGTGTGTGTGTGTGTGTGTGTGTGTGTGTGTGTGTGTGTGTGTGGACCATGAAACAGTGTGTCGTATATGACCAATAATGGTTGTTCTTAGAAACGACACAACGCGGAGTGCCTGGATACAGCCCTTAGCCGTGGTATATTGGCCAAATACCACAAACCCCCGGAGGTGCCTTATTGCTCTAAGAAACAGGTTACCAATGTAATTAGAACAGTACAAAAAAAACATGTTTTGTTATAGCTGTGGTATACGGTCTGATATACCATGGCTGTCAGCCAATCAGTATTCAGGGCTCGAACGACTCAGTTAATAATACTCACACAGAGACACAAACTTAATCTACACAGCCCGGATTCCTGATCTTCCCTTCGGTACCATTTCAAGATAACAATCTGTTCATCTCTCTGCCATGAGAGAATCAAACGCCACTAATGTTAGCAGAACAATAACACTGTATCACAGGAAACCACCGGAACCAACGGAACCACCGGAACCAACGGAACCAACGGAACCAACGGAACCACCGGAACCAACGGAACCAACGGAACCACCGGAACCAACGGAACCAACGGAACCAACGGAACCACCAGAACCACCGGAACCAACGGAACCAACGGAACCAACCAAATCAGAATGCTTCCATTGTTTCAGTCTCTGGGTTGTTGAGAGACGTGGTGAAGTCGACTGGTTCTGTTTTTAACTCCATTGAATCACTGTCAACTAAGCAACAATACAGGCTGACAAATGATTCTGCCCGAGCTTCCTCCTCTTCCTCCATTGATAAGGGATCTCGCTCTCTCTATGTGTGTGTGTGTGTGTGTGTGTGTGTGTGTGTGTGTGTGTGTGTGTGTGTGTGTGTGTGTGTGTGTGTGTGTGTGTGGTGGTCGGGGGGAAACAGCAGGAACATGGGAGTGATTCATACACAATGTGCTGCAGAACGAGAGAGAGAATTACAGATGATGTTGCAGTGAACAATGAGGTCACCGTTTGTCCCGAGGGAGTAAACCTCTCACTACCTGTTACAACACACACAGTCCTTATCAATGGAGGAAGACACACACACACACACACACTAAACAACACACACACACACTAAACCATCTACACACACACTAAACCATCTACACACACACTAAACACACACTAAACACACACACACACATTAAACAATATACATACACACTAAACAATATACACACACACATTAAACAATACACACACTAAACAATACACACACACACACACACTAAACAATACACACACACACACTAAACAATATAAACACACATTAAACAATACACACACTAAACAATATACATACACACTAAACACACACACTAAACAATACACACACACACACTAAACAATATAAACACACATTAAACAATACACACACTAAACAATACACACACTAAACAATATACACACTAAACACACACTAAACAATACACACACTAAACAATACACACACTAAACAATACACACACTAAACAATATACACACACACACACACTAAACAATACACACACTAAACAATACACACACTAAACAATACACACACTAAACAATACACACACACACTAAACAATACACACACACACTAAACAATACACACTAAACAATACACACACACACTAAACAATACACACACTAAACAATACACACACACACTAAACAATACACTAAACACACACACTAAACACACACACTAAACACACACTAAACACACACACTAAACACACACACTAAACACACACACTAAACACACACACTAAACAATATACATACACATTAAACAATACACACACACACACTAAACAATACACTAAACACACACACTAAACACACACTAAACACACACTAAACACACACACTAAACACACACTAAACACACACTAAACACACACACTAAACAATATACATACACACTAAACAATACACACATTAAACAATACACACACTAAACAATACACACACACACACACTAAACACACAAACACACTAAACAATATACACACACACACTAAACAATACACATTCACACACTAAACAATACACACACACACTAAACACACACACACACACACACTAGGGGGACAGAGGAGGAGAAGAGAGGAGAGAGGGGGACAGAGGAGGAGAAGAGAGGAGGGAGGGGGACAGAGGAGGAGAAGAGAGGAGGGAGGGAGACAGAGGAGGAGAAGAGAGGAGGATAGAGGAGGAGAAGAGAGGAGAGAGGGGGGGACAGAGGAGGAGAGAGGGAGGGAGGGGGACAGAGGAGGAGAAGAGAGGAGGGAGGGGGACAGAGGAGGAGAAGAGAGGAGGGAGGGGGACAGAGGAGTAGAAGAGAGGAGGGAGGGGACAGAGGAGGAGAAGAGAGGAGGGAGGGAGGGGGACAGAGGAGGAGAAGAGAGGAGGGAGGGGGACAGAGGAGGAGAAGAGAGGAGGGAGGGGGGGACAGAGGAGGAGAAGAGAGGAGGGAGGGAGGGGGACAGAGGAGGAGAAGAGAGGAGGGAGGGAGGGGGACAGAGGAGGAGAAGAGAGGAGGGAGGGGGACAGAGGAGGAGAGAGGGAGGGAGGGGGACAGAGGAGGAGAAGAGAGGAGGGAGGGGACAGAGGAGGAGAAGAGAGGAGGGAGGGGACAGAGGAGGAGAAGAGAGGAGGGAGGGAGGGGGACAGAGGAGGAGAAGAGGAGGGAGGGGGACAGAGGAGGAGAAGAGAGGAGGGAGGGGGGGGACAGAGGAGGAGAAGAGAGGAGGGAGGGAGGGGGACAGAGGAGGAGAAGAGAGGAGGGAGGGGGACAGAGGAGGAGGAGAGAGGAGGGAGGGGGATGCCATTGTGAATGATTTCCTGCTCTGACCAAAATACTGTGAAGACCTTTCAGTGAGCTGCTTACACACACACACACACACACACACTGGCCTTGTGGATTGATCCCCATTCAACTCAGAAATAGTCATGTGTGTCAAGCACCCAGCTGCAGGCAGACGTGTGTGTGTGTGTGTGTGTGTGTGTGTGTGTGTGTGTGTGTGTGTGTGTGTGTGTGTCAATTGGAGAGGAGTGGAGAGTGGTTTTGTTTTATCAAGGTTTTTAGAATGTAGGGAGGAAGAAAGAGAACTGAACAAGAGATAACACAAGATAGTCACACCATAAATACACTGAATCTGTCTGCCTGTCTGTCTGCCTGCCTGCCTGCCTGTCTGCCTGTCTGCCTGCCTGCCTGCCTGCCTGCCTGCCTGCCTGCCTGCCTGCCTGTCTGCCTGCCTGCCTGCCTGTCTGCCTGTCTGCCTGCCTGCCTGCCTGCCTGCCTGCCTGTCTGTCTGCCTGCCTGCCTGTCTGCCTGTCTGTCTGTCTGCCTGCCTGTCTGTCTGTCTGTCTGTCTGCCTGCCTGCCTGTCTGCCTGCCTGCCTGCCTATCTGTGTATTATGTACAGACAGACTGTTTGTTATGCTGCCTGTCTATCTGTGTATTATGTACAGACAGACTGTATGTTATGCTGCCTGTAAAATAAACCAGGAAATGTTTTTTGGAGCCCAATTTATACAGTCCCATTCGGACCACATTCTTGGTCAGCCTTTTCTATCTCCCCGTGGACATGAGTGGGAGTCGACCTGGGCCGTGTGGGTGGACGGGGTCTGTTATAACACATGGTGGATAGTTAACGAGTGGGAGGAGACCTGGGCCGTGTGGGTGGTGGTCTGTTCTAACACATGGTGGCTAGTTAACGAGTGGGAGGAGACCTGGGCCGTGTGGGTGGTGGTCTGTTATAACACATGGTGGCTAGTTAACGAGTGGGAGGAGACCTGGGCCGTGTGGGTGGACGGGGTCCGTTATAACACATGGTGGCTAGTTAACGAGTGGGAGGAGACATGGGCCGTGTGGGTGGTGGTCTGTTTTAACACATGGTGGCTAGTTAACGAGTGGGAGGAGACCTGGGCCGTGTGGGTGGTGGTCTGTTTTAACACATGGTGGCTAGTTAACGAGTGGGAGGAGACCTGGGCCGTGTGGGTGGTGGTCTGTTTTAACACATGGTGGCTAGTTAACGAGTGGGAGGAGACCTGGGCCGTGTGGGTGGTGGTCTGTTTTAACACATGGTGGCTAGTTAACGAGTGGGAGGAGACCTGGGCCGTGTGGGTGGTGGTCTGTTATAACACATGGTGGCTAGTTAACGAGTGGGAGGAGACCTGGGCCGTGTGGGTGGACAGGGTCCGTTATAACACATGGTGGCTAGTTAACGAGTGGGAGGAGACCTGGGCCGTGTGGGTGGACGGGGTCCGTTATAACACATGGTGGCTAGTTAACGAGTGGGAGGAGACCTGGGCCGTGTGGGTGGACGGGGTCCGTTATAACACATGGTGGCTAGTTAACGAGTGGGAGGAGACCTGGGCCGTGTGGGTGGTGGTCTGTTATAACACATGGTGGCTAGTTAACGAGTGGGAGGAGACCTGGGCCGTGTGGGTGGTGGTCTGTTATTACACATGGTGGCTAGTTAACGAGTGGGAGGAGACCTGGGCCGTGTGGGTGGTGGTCTGTTTTAACACATGGTGGCTAGTTAACGAGTGGGAGGAGACCTGGGCCGTGTGGGTGGACGTCTGTTTTAACACATGGTGGCTAGTTAACGAGTGGGAGGAGACCTGGGCCGTGTGGGTGGTGGTCTGTTATAACACATGGTGGCTAGTTAACGAGTGGGAGGAGACCTGGGCCGTGTGGGTGGTGGTCTGTTATAACACATGGTGGCTAGTTAACGAGTGGGAGGAGACCTGGGCCGTGTGGGTGGACGGATGCAGTGCCTTAGACCACTGTGATACAGCCTGGAATCGAATCAGGGTTTGTAGAGACGCCTCTAGCACTGAGATGCAGTGCCTTAGACCACTGTGATACAGCCTGGAATCGAACCAGGGTCTGTAATGACTCCTCTAACACTGAGATGCAGTGCCTTAGACCGCTGAACCTGGGTCTGTAGAGACGCCTCTAGAACTGAGATGCAGTGCCTTAGACCGCTGAACCAGGGTCTGTAGAGACGCCTCTAGCAGGGAGATACAGGACCTTAGACTGCTGAACCAGGGTCTGTAGTGACACCTCTAGTACTGAGATACAGTGCCTTAGACCGCTGAACCAGGGGCTGTAGAGACACCTCTAACACTGAGATACAGTGCCTTAGACCGCTGAACCAGGGTCTGTAGTGACACCTCTAGCAGTTAGATACAGTACCTTAGACCGCTGAACCAGGGTCTGTAGAGACGCCTCTAACACTGAGATGCAGTGCCTTAGACCGCTGAACCAGGGTCTGTAGTGACACCTCTAGCAGGGAGATACAGTACCTTAGACCGCTGAACCAGGGTCTGTAGTGACACCTCTAGCAGGGAGACACAGTACCATAGACCGCTGAACCAGGGTCTGTAGTGACACCTCTAGCAGGGAGATACAGTACCATAGACCGTTGAACCAGGGTCTGTAGTGACACCTCTAGCAGGGAGATACAGTACCTTAGACCGTTGAACCAGGGTCTGTAGTGACACCTCTAGCAGGGAGACACAGTACCTTAGACCGCTGTGCCACGCCTCGCCAAGTTTAAAACTGCCAGGAGGATAGTAGTAACAGGCGCTGCATAACAACCATCAAGAGATTAAGAGCATAGCCCGTGCCAACGCCGTCTCGGCGTTACGGCTGCATTTCACACTAAAGCCATAGCAGAACTTTACCTCAATCATGGCTAGGTAGGTTGGCAGTATATAACAGCAGAGGCTTTGTCTCCGGCAAAACCTGTCATATAGAGAGAACAGTCTGGCAAAACCTTTCATATAGAGAGAACAGTCTGGCAAAACCTGTCATATAGAGAGAACAGTCTGGCAAAACCTTTCATATAGAGAGAACAGTCTGGCAAAACCTTTCATATAGAGAGAACAGTCTGGCAAAACCTTTCATATAGAGAGAACAGTCTGGCAAAACCTTTCATACAGAAAGAACAGTCTGGCAAAACCTTTCATATAGAGAGAACAGTCTGGCAAAACCTGTCATATAGAGAGAACAGTCTGGCAAAACCTTTCATATAGAAAGAACAGTCTGGCAAAACCTTTCATATAGAGAGAACAGTCTGGCAAAACCTGTCATATAGAGAGAACAGTCTGGCAAAACCTTTCATATAGAGAGAACAGTCTGGCAAAACCTTTCATATAGAAAGAACAGTCTGGCAAAACCTTTCATATAGAGAGAACAGTCTGGCAAAACCTGTCATATAGAAAGAACAGTCTGGCAAAACCGTTCATATAGAGAGAACAGTCTGGCAAAACCGTTCATATAGAGAGAACAGTCTGGCAAAACCTTTCATATAGAGAGAACAGTCTGGCAAAACCTGTCATATAGAGAGAACAGTCTGGCAAAACCTTTCATATAGAGAGAACAGTCTGGCAAAACCTTTCATATAGAGAGAACAGTCTGGCAAAACCTGTCATATAGAGAGAACAGTCTGGCAAAACCTTTCATATAGAGAGAACAGTCTGGCAAAACAAAAAAGTATTCTGGATGCTGAGGTTGGTGGGGAAAAAATGGCTTGGTTTCAAAGGTGTATCTGTATCTGTTTGACACAGTGGAGGCTGGTTGGGAGGAGCTATAGAGGGACAGGCTCATTGTTATGGCTGGATTGAACTAATGGAACTGGAATGGATGGAATGGAGTCAAAACGTGTGTTCCGTATGTTTGATGTGTTCCAGCCATTACAATGGGCCTGTCCTCCTACGGCTCCTCCCACCAGCCTCCACTGGTGTGACAGACATTCAGCTCCACTCAGTCTACTAAACCATAGACCACATCTACCTCTAATTAATGGAGCAGCATAGACCACATCTACCTCTAATTAATGGAGCAGCACAGACCACATCTATCTAATGGAGTAACATAGACCACCTCTATCTAATGGAGAAGCATAGACCACATCTACCTCTATCGAATGGAGTAGCATAGACCACATCTACCTCTATATAATGGAGTAGCATAGACCACATCTACCTCTATATAATGGAGTAGCATAGACCACATCTACCTCTATATAATGGAGTAGCATAGACCACATCTACCTCTATCGAATGGAGTAGCATAGACCACATATACCTCTATATAATGGAGTAGCATAGACCACATCTACCTCTATCGAATGGAGTAGCATAGACCACATCTACCTCTATCTAATGGAGTAGCATAGACCACATCTACCTCTATCTAATGGAGTAGCATAGACCACATCTACCTCTATCTAATGGAGTAGCATAGACCACATCTATCTAATGGAGTAGCATAGACCACCTCTATCTAATGGAGTAACATAGACCACATCTACCACATCACATGACCAGACCTAGTAATAAGGCTAGATCATATTGAGGTTTTACCAGACCAAACACTTCCCCCACCATTGTGACCTCAACTCCAATCTGGGTTAAGCAGGCCATCCCATTCATTCACACATTACGGGTTGTGCAGTGAGCTGATAGCTCCAGTCTACTGTGAGATACAGAGCCTTCAGAGAGTATTAATACCTCTTGATTTATTCCACATTTTGTTGTGTTACAGCCTGAATTCAACATGGATTAAATATATACTTTTTTTCTCTCACACATCTACACACAATACAGCATAATAACAAAAGCGAAAACATGTTGTATTTTTGTGTAATTTGGTGCAAATTTTATGAAAATTAAATTCAGAAATATGTTATTGACATAAGTATTCACACCACTTTGTTATGGGCTCAGGTGCATCTAAAATCCTTTGATCATCCACTACAACTTGATTGTTTCGGACATGATTTAGAAAGAAACAATCTTTGGCCTGAAATGCAAAGCGCTATGTCCGCAGAAAACGAGGCACAGGTCATCACCCTTAAAACACCATCCCCACCGTGAAGCCTGGTGGTGGCGGCAGCATCATGTTATGGGGATGATGTTCAGCGGCACAGGCTTCACGGTAGGGATGGGGTTATAAGGGTGATGACCTGTGCCTGGTTTTCTGAGGGCAAACGACAGGTTGGGGGTGAAGATGTGCATTCCAACAGGACAATGACCACCAAGCATACAGCCACAACATCACTGGAGCAGAACAATAATGTGAAGGTCCTTGAGTGGCTCAGCCAAAGCCCAGACTTGAATCCCGTTGAAAATCTGTGGAAAGACTTGAAGATTGCTGTTCACCGCCAATCCCCATCTAACAACAGAGCTTGAGAAAATCTGAAAGGAAGATTGGGAGAAAATCCCTAAATCCAGATGTACAAAGCTGATATAGACATACCCAAGACGACTCAAAACTGTAATCACCACCAAAGCTGCTTCTAAAAAGTATTTTCTCAGGGGTGTGAATACTGATGTAAACGAGATATCTGTATTTATTTTTCAGTACATTTGTATTAAAAAAAAAATCTAAAAACATGTTTTCACTTTGTCGTTATGGGGTATTGTGTGTAGATGGTTAAGAAAAAAAAATATTTAATCCAATTTTTGAATTCAGGCTGTAACACAACAAAATGTGGAATAAGTCAAGGGGTATGAATACTTTCTGAAGGTCCACTGATTGGCTGATTTATGCTACACAAAGATAAATAACATACGTTTTGTTCTAAACTAATCCAATCTGTTAGTAGTTGGACTTATTGCACCAGTTACTGAGTTGGTTCTTCCAGTTTAGACGACTGAGGTAGTCTCAGTATCTCTTCCTAACCCTGGCAGTCATTCTGAACGGAGGTTGTGGGTGAGTTAGATGTTCTAACTCTGGCTGGATTCCAATAGGAATTAAACATCACTTTGCAAACCAGCGTCAATTGAGTGCAGGTCCGATGTGGCCTGTAAACGAGGAGTTTCCTAACACCACTGTGTTACGATATAACTAGGCCCTCAAAATAAAGGCCTTATGATATATTACGCAATGAATTGTCGTAAATAATGACATTTTAAACGATAATTAAGCTGGTGGAAATGTTCAGAGGGTTCTAGGAAGAACCCGTCAAAGATAAAACGGTTCTCAGTAGAACCCTTCAAAGATGAAACGGTTCTCAGTAGAACCCTTCAAAGATAAAATGGTTCTCAGTAGAACCCTTCAAAGATAAAATGGTTCTCAGTAGAACCCTTCAAAGATAAAATGGTTCTCAGTAGAACCCTTCAAAGATAAAATGGTTCTCAGTAGAACCCTTCAAAGATAAAATGGTTCTCAGTAGAACCCCTCAAAGATAAAATGGTTCTCAGTAGAACCCTTCAAAGATGAAACGGTTCTCAGTAGAACCCTTCAAAGATAAAATGGTTCTCAGTAGAACCCTTCAAAGATAAAATGGTTCTCAGTAGAACCCTTCAAAGATAAAATGGTTCTCAGTAGAACCCTTCAAAGATAAAATGGTTCTCAGTAGAACCCTTCAAAGATAAAATGGTTCTCAGTAGAACCCTTCAAAGATAAAATGGTTCTCAGTAGAACCCCTCAAAGATAAAATGGTTCTCAGTAGAACCCTTCAAAGATGAAACGGTTCTCAGTAGAACCCTTCAAAGAGGATTCTGAGTATAACCATATACAGGGGGTTCTAATGCAGAACCCTACCCAAGCACCAAATACGCTTCTACTTAGTACCTTTCTTTCTAAGAGTGTAATGCACTATTTCCTGTGCACTATATAGGGAATAAGGTGCTATTTGGGATGCGCAGAGTGAGATATATTGCCTAGTTTTAAAGGATTTCTGTCTTCACACTTGACAGAGTATTTTAGATCTCTCATAGGGATGGCTGGGTGTATCCGACCTCATTATTTCAATTCAGGGATACGGATATATATTCAGATGTCTGGTTTAACAGTTAGGTTAGTTTTACACTTTATAATTGGGCCTCTGACTTGATGTATTTATGTGACTGCCTGGGTTTTAAAGCCTGTTGAGTTAAAGTCTATGTAATAGTTTATAGGGAACTAATGCCAGTTCTTCAGTTCTTAGACATGGTTTAATATCACATCACACAATGCATTTTTTTTGTTTTTTTGTTTTACAATGTTTGTTTATCATATGATCACATATTTCTTTATGTTCTAGAGAAAAATATGTTATTGCTATGAGTTGCATCATAACAACTTGAATAATACTTGGATATGCACTTGGATGATACGATGACCTGATTAGCTACCGCTATAGTCAGCAGAACGAAGAATGGAGACAAGAGTGTGGCTGGTTACTGTTGGGGGGGGGGGCAGACAGTGTAATTAGGGTCCTGGCCTCAGATGCACTATGACACCACTCAGACTGGCTGGGGGGTCAGACAGTGTAATTAGGGTCCTGGCCTCAGATGCACTCTGACACCACTCAGACTGGCTGGGGGGGGGGGGGGGGGGGGGGAGTCATTAGGGTCCTGGCCTCAGATGCATTGTGACATGACATGTCTTTAGTCTGGAGTAGAGAAAGGGTTAAGTTGTCCCTAGATACTGACCTAGGAACAGTTTGATGTTTAATGAGTTAAGTTGTCCCTAGACACTGACCTAGGAACAGTTTGATGTTTAATGGGTTAAGTTGTTCCTAGATACTGACCTAGGAACAGTTTGATGTTTAATGGGTTAAGTTGTCCCTAGATACTGACCTAGGAACAGTTTGATGTTTAATGGGTTAAGTTGTCCCTAGATACTGACCTAGGAACAGTTTGATGTTTAATGGGTTAAGTTGTCCCTAGATACTGACCTAGGAACAGTTTGATGTTTAATGGGTTAAGTTGTCCCTAGATACTGACCTAGGAACAGTTTGATGTTTAATGGGTTAAGTTGTCCCTAGACACTGACCTAGGAACAGTTTGATGTTTAATGGGTTAAGTTGTCCCTAGACACTGACCTAGGAACAGTTTGATGTTTAATGGGTTAAGTTGTCCCTAGATACTGACCTAGGAACAGTTTGATGTTTAATGGGTTAAGTTGTTCCTAGATACTGACCTAGGAACAGTTTGATGTGTAATGAGTTAAGTTGTTCCTAGATACTGACCTAGGAACAGTTTGATGTTTAATGGGTTAAGTTGTCCCTAGACACTGACCTAGGAACAGTTTGATGTTTAATGAGTTAAGTTGTCCCTAGATACTGACCTAGGAACAGTTTGATGTTTTTACAATTTAATGTTCTAGCTTGGGGTTGAGAAACTCCTGTCAGAGAATATATGGGTTAAGTTGTCCCTAGACACTGACCTAGGAACAGTTTGATGTTTAATGAGTTAAGTTGTTCCTAGATACTGACCTAGGAACAGTTTGATGTTTAATGGGTTAAGTTGTCCCTAGACACTGACCTAGGAACAGTTTGATGTTTAATGGGTTAAGTTGTTCCTAGATACTGACCTAGGAACAGTTTGATGTGTAATGAGTTAAGTTGTTCCTAGATACTGACCTAGGAACAGTTTGATGTTTAATGGGTTAAGTTGTCCCTAGACACTGACCTAGGAACAGTTTGATGTTTAATGGGTTAAGTTGTCCCTAGACACTGACCTAGGAACAGTTTGATGTTTAATGAGTTAAGTTGTCCCTAGATACTGACCTAGGAACAGTTTGATGTTTTTACAATTTAATGTTCTAGCTTGGGGTTGAGAAACTCCTGTCAGAGAATATATGGGTTAAGTTGTCCCTAGACACTGACCTAGGAACAGTTTGATGTTTAATGAGTTAAGTTGTTCCTAGATACTGACCTAGGAACAGTTTGATGTTTAATGGGTTAAGTTGTCCCTAGACACTGACCTAGGAACAGTTTGATGTTTAATGGGTTAAGTTGTCCCTAGACACTGACCTAGGAACAGTTTGATGTTTAATGGGTTAAGTTGTCCCTAGATACTGACCTAGAAACAGTTTGATGTTTAATGGGTTAAGTTGTTCCTAGATACTGACCTAGGAACAGTTTGATGTGTAATGAGTTAAGTTGTTCCTAGATACTGACCTAGGAACAGTTTGATGTTTAATGGGTTAAGTTGTCCCTAGACACTGACCTAGGAACAGTTTGATGTTTAATGAGTTAAGTTGTCCCTAGATACTGACCTAGGAACAGTTTGATGTTTTTACAATTTAATGTTCTAGCTTGGGGTTGAGAAACTCCTGTCAGAGAATATATGGGTTAAGTTGTCCCTAGACACTGACCTAGGAACAGTTTGATGTTTAATGGGTTAAGTTGTCCCTAGACACTGACCTAGGAACAGTTTGATGTTTAATGGGTTAAGTTGTTCCTAGATACTGACCTAGGAACAGTTTGATGTTTAATGGGTTAAGTTGTTCCTAGATACTGACCTAGGAACAGTTTGATGTTTAATGGGTTAAGTTGTCCCTAGACACTGACCTAGGAACAGTTTGATGTTTAATGGGTTAAGATGTTCCTAGATACTGACCTAGGAACAGTTTGATGTGTAATGGGTTAAGTTGTTCCTAGACACTGACCTAGGAACAGTTTGATGTTTAATGGGTTAAGTTGTTCCTAGATACTGACCTAGGAACAGTTTGATGTGTAATGAGTTAAGTTGTCCCTAGACACTGACCTAGGAACAGTTCATCTTAATATTATAGAAGTGTCAAATGCAACAAACAAACAAAAAAAGAAGGACCATTTGGATGTACAGTATGTAAACTTAACATGATGAGCATGTAGAATGACATCTACTCTCACGGGTGGCCAATAAGATCTAGCTGAAAGCCACGTCTCTAATGAGCCACGTAACCTGAAATTAACCTAAAGATTTTACATTCAAAATTAACCAGTTACTAGGTCAACCCAGCATGAGAGTAAAAGACATCCAAAAGATGGTTAAATTAACCCATGTTTCGGGTAATCCCAACAACCCAACGTGGGTTCTGTCCAAAATTAACCCATCACTGGGTTACCAAAAAAAAAAAAACTAATTGGGTTGTTTTTAATCCAGCATTCTGTAGAGTGTAGCAACACTTACGTTTTTCCCCTTTTAGTGGTATAGGTTAGGGTTGAATATCTCCTGACTGTCTGGGTTCATTTGTTCCTAGACACTGACCTAGGAACAGGTTTATGTCCTTCCCCTTTAATGGTATAGGTTAGAGTTGAACATCTCCTGACTGTCTGGGTTCATTTGTTCCTAGACACTGACCTAGGAACAGGTTTATGTCCTTCCCCTTTAATGGTATAGGTTAGTGTTGAACATCTCCTGACTGTCTGAGCATATATGGGTTAATTTGTTCCTAGACACTGACCTAGGAACAGTTGTTTGTCCTTCCCCTTTAATGGTATAGGTTAGAGTTGAACATCTCCTGACTGTCTGGGTTCATTTGTTCCTAGACACTGACCTAGGAACAGGTTTATGCCCTCCCCCTTTAATGGTATAGGTTAGGGTTGAACATCTCCTGACTGTCTGAGCATATATGGGTTAATTTGTTCCTAGACACTGACCTAGGAACAGGTTTATGTCCTTCCCTTTAATGGTATAGGTTAGAGTTGAACATCTCCTGACTGTCTGAGCATATATGGGTTAATTTGTTCCTAGACACTGACCTAGGAACAGGTTTATGTCCTTCCCCTTTAATGGTATAGGTTAGAGTTGAACATCTCCTGACTGTCTGGGTTCATTTGTTCCTAGACACTGACCTAGGAACAGGTTTATGCCCTCCCCCTTTAATGGTATAGGTTAGAGTTGAACATCTCCTGACTGTCTGGATTCATTTGTTCCTAGACACTGACCTAGGAACAGGTGTATGCCCTCCCCCTTTAATGGTATAGGTTAGAGTTGAACATGTCCTGACTGTCTGGGTTCATTTGTTCCTAGACACTGACCTAGGAACAGGATTATGTCCTTCCCCTTTAATGGTATAGGTTAGAGTTGAACTTCTCCTGACTGTCTGAGCATATATGGGTTAATTTGTTCCTAGACACTGACCTAGGAACAGGTTTATGTCCTTCCCCTTTAATGGTATAGGTTAGGGTTGAACATCTCCTGACTGTCTGAGCATATATGGGTTAATTTGTTCCTAGACACTGACCTAGGAACAGTTGTTTGTCCTTCCCCTTTAATGGTATAGGTTAGGGTTGAACATCTCCTGACTGTCTGGGTTCATTTGTTCCTAGACACTGACCTAGGAACAGGTGTTTGTCCTTCCCCTTTAATGGTATAGGTTAGAGTTGAACATCTCCTGACTGTCTGGGTTCATTTGTTCCTAGACACTGACCTAGGAACAGGTTTATGTCCTTCCCCTTTAATGGTATAGGTTAGAGTTGAACTTCTCCTGACTGTCTGGGTTCATTTGTTCCTAGACACTGACCTAGGAACAGGTTTATGTCCTTCCCCTTTAATGGTATAGGTTAGAGTTGAACATCTCCTGACTGTCTGGGTTAATTTGTTCCTAGACACTGACCTAGGAACAGGTTTATGCCCTCCCCCTTTAATGGTATAGGTTAGGGTTGAACATCTCCTGACTGTCTGAGCATATATGGGTTAATTTGTTCCTAGACACTGACCTAGGAACAGGTTTATGCCCTCCCCCTTTAATGGTATAGGTTAGGGTTGAACATCTCCTGACTGTCTGGGTTCATTTGTTCCTAGACACTGACCTAGGAACAGGTTTATGCCCTCCCCCTTTAATGGTATAGGTTAGTGTTGAACATCTCCTGACTGTCTGAGCATATATGGGTTAATTTGTTCCTAGACACTGACCTAGGAACAGTTGTTTGTCCTTCCCCTTTAATGGCACAGGTTAGAGTTGAGGAACTCCTGGAACAGTTGTAAGCCCTTCCCCTTTAATGGTACAGGTTAGAGTTGAGGAACTCCTGGAACAGTTGTAAGCCCTTCCCCTTTAATGGCACAGGTTAGAGTTGAGGAACTCCTGGAACAGTTGTAAGCCCTTCCCCTTTAATGGCACAGGTTAGAGTTGAGGAACTCCTGGAACAGTTGTAAGCCCTTCCCCTTTAATGGTACAGGTTAGAGTTGAGGAACTCCTGGAACAGTTGTAAGCCCTTCCCCTTTAATGGCACAGGTTAGAGTTGAGGAACTCCTGGAACAGTTGTAAGCCCTTCCCCTTTAATGGTACAGGTTAGAGTTGAGAAACTCCTGGAACAGTTGTAAGCCCTTCCCCTTTAATGGTACAGGTTAGAGTTGAGAAACTCCTGGAACAGTTGTAAGCCCTTCCCCTTTAATGGGGAACTCCTGACTCAGTACCTGTGGGATATGTAAAGGAGAGTGAACCAGGGCCTTTGTGATGTTTACAGTTATAAAAAGGTGACAGGGTTCAACATTTGACACATCTGGCATCTCTGACCAGCTGACCTGATCAACAAGATCTATGGGCCCTCGTTACAAGGCCATAACTGGGGTCTGGGGACTTCCTGGTTAGGTCACATGATCAGGAAAACTCCCTACCCACAATCAGAATACTCACAATCCCAGGCAGTCTGAATGAACTATATTTGAAAGACATTTGATCTCGTAGGATCTCTAAATTGAAGGTACGGCAAGCTAGCTACCACAAAGAGAACAATTGCCTATTCAGAGATGTTGTGTGTGTGCTTGCATGTGTGCATTGTGTGTATATTGTGTGTGTTATGTGTGTGTATATTGTGTGTGTTATGTGTGTATATTGTGTGCGTTATGTGTGTATATTGTGTGTGTTATGTGTGTGTTATGTGTGTATATTGTGTGTGCATGTGCATGTGTGTGTGCTTACATGCGTGCATTGTGTGTATATTGTGTGTGTTATGTGTGTGTATATTGTGTGTGTTATGTGTGTATATTGTGTGTGTATATTGTGTGTGTTATGTGTGTGCTATGTGTGTATATTGTGTGTATATTGTGTGTGTTATGTGTGTATATTGTGTGTGCATGTGCATGTGTGTGTGTGTGTGTGTGTGTGTGTTGCCCAAAGCCTCTCTGAGCATCAGTGAGATATATATCTGCAATCCTCTCTCTTCAGAACAGACAAACCAGTGTCCATGAATCATCTACAGTGAGACAAAGTTATCAGCCATTATAACATTACCAAGGCCCTCAGAAATGTAGCCTTTAAACGAAGTCGATTTAGTGCACTACTTTTCAGCAGGGCCCATAAAGGCTCTGGTCAAAAGTAGTGCACTATGTAGGGAATAGGGTGCCATCTGGAATGTAAGCCTTAGAGGATACAGTCTGGGGATCATAACGCAGTGGCAATCCATGTCAGTGGATGATAAATAACGACATGACATTATCTCCTACCAGTCTATCATGTTATTGATTTCATTATTGATCGATATCGGACGCTGCATTTTTTTTTGCTGTTCATAAAATCAAGGTCATTTGTGCCTTGATATAAATAAGAGGTTTATAATTCATTCAAGTCACACCGGGCACTTCCTGAAACATTGGCCTTGTTGATTTTTCACGAAACCTACTGAATCCATCTGGTATTGTTGGATGAAAATGGAGCGTTCAGGTTTCTGAACAACACACAAGTGGCTGGATATGGCTGCCATAACAACATGTTTCCACCTCCCCCCCCCCCCCCCCCCCCCCCCCCCGAGTCTCTCTCCCCCCGCACCGCATCCCTTCTCGGGTTGTTTTGAACCATGATAGAGCGGTGAGAATAGAATCTCATGACACCCACACAGGAGACACGAAAAGGAGCAGCTATTTTCAAACGCCATAAACAACTAGATTACTGTGTTTGTTATTACCCGCAGAGCGGCGGACATGTCGATGAAACGTTAGCTGAGGAAAGGTAAATAAGGAAAATGTGTTTCTGTGGATTTATTTGGAGGAGCGATAAGGCGTTAGGAACGTGAGCGTATCTAACCAGCACCTCGCGCGGGGACGGGGAGCGACGCCCATTCCATCCCGTCACCGCTACCGAGCATCATCAGTCTCGAACACTGCTAACGGGAGAAGCTCGAGCCTACCGTATATCACCCCCACTACACAGTGCAGGCCACTTATTCTATTCTAACATCAACTAGGTCATTCACAACCGTAGAAAAACGATGCATTGACTTACCACATCTCACACGAAGCTGCAGCAATGGTCGCGCGCAGATCCAGGCATTGAAAGCGCAGTGTCTTTACAATAACCGCCGTCTCTCCCTTGTAACAGTCCAGAGTTCTTGCTTGGAAGCAACAAAAAAAAATCCCCTCAAATGAATGAAAAATTAAGCAATTTGATTCCAAGTCAGCGATGCTTTTATATCGTCAAGGTAAATTCTGATTCCTCTTATAACAACAACGAAAAAAAACGCTTAAACGATATATAGTCTTCGCAGTTGTTGATTGTAACATGGGCTAACGGACAACCTTTCGAAGGCTCAGTGTTTAGTATCCAGATCACTGTTCACAGAACGCCACCGGTGAAGGGGTACAGACCCCAACGCAACGAGTCCAGGATTGGAAGAGAGGACGCGAACACTATAGCGAAAGATCCACGAAGCCAGCTCTCTCTCCCTCTCTCTCTCTCTCTCAGATCTGTCTCTTTCTGTATTTCTCTCAGCTCTCTCCCTCTCTCTTAGCGGTCTTCAAAAACGTCCACGTAGAGAGCACGTTGACCTGTTCGCGGGAAGAGCAAAGGGGTCAAAAAAATGACAACCCAATTTGGAAGTGGATGCTCAGACGAGATAAGATTCGGATAAGTGGAGCGGAGCGCAGAGCGATGCAGGCGGGCTTGTGGTGATGCCTCCTCCGGCAAGAAGAGGGAACCAAGTCAAAGGAAAACACGGAACTGGATCATGGCTCAATAAGTGTGAGAGGGTTCCATCTGCTGTATGAATAGAATACATTAATCATGAAGCTCTTCATCCACATATACTGAATAAAAATATAAACGCGACATGTAAAGTGTCGGTTCCACGTTTCATGAGCTGAAATACAAGATCCCGCAAATGTTCCATTCAGCACACAAAAAAAAACGTATTTCTCTAAAATGTTGTGCACAAATGTGCTTACATCCCTGTTGGTAAGCATTTATTCCTTTGCCCCAAAATAATCCATGCACCCGACAGGTGTGGCATATCCACCTTGTGCTGGGGACAATAAAACGCTGCTCTAAAATGTGCAGTTTTGTCACAACACAATGCCACAGATGTCTCAAGTTTTGAGGGAGCTTGCAATTGGTTAGCTGACTGGAGGAATATTCACCAGAGCTGTTGCCAGATAATGTAATGTTAATTTTTCTACCATAAACCGCGTCCAATGTCATTTTAGATCATTTGGCTGATATGTCCAACCAGCCTCACAACCGCAGACCACGTGTGTATGGCGTTGTGTGGGCGAGTGGTTTGCTGATGTCAACGTTGTGAACAGAGTGCCCCGTGGTGGCGCTGGGGTTATGGTATGGGCAGGCATAAATTACAGACAACGAACACAATTGCATTTTATCGATGGCAATTTGAATGCACAGAGATACCGTGACGAGATCCCGAGTCCCATTATCGTGCCATTCACCCGCAGCCATCACCACATGTTTCAGCATGATAACGCACGGACCTCATATCGCAAGGATCTGTACACAATTCCCGGAAGCTGAGAACGTCCCAGTTCTTCCATGGCCTGTACACTCACCAGACACGTTACCCACGTTTCTGTTTCCGCCCAATATCCAGCCACTTTGCACAGCCTATTGAAGGAGGAGTGGAACAACATTCCACAGGCCACAATCAAACGTCTGATCAACACCGCGCGATGCGAAAGAGAAGTGTCACACTGCACGAGACTAAAGGTCGTCACACCAGATAATCTACTGACTGGTTTTCTGATCCCACGCCCCTTTACCTTTTGTTACATTTAATTTGTATTGCCTGTGTTCCTAATCTATAGATTAGGGCCTAATGCATTTATTTCAATTTCATTGATTTCCTTTAATGAACTGTACCTCAGTAAAAATCTTAAATTGTTCCATGTTGCGTTTATATATTTTTTGTTGAGCCTATGCTGTGCCACGTTATGTGTTGGGGTTATCATAGAATTACATTAATATTGTGTAGGACCAATCTGCATTGTTGACTCGTTTATTTAGTCGGAGTTTAGTCAGAAAATGGCATTCTCTTGTCCAAAGATAGGCCTATAGCTTTAAACCTTCAAAATGACTATAGTATCACAATCACCATGAAATAACTACTGGAGTGAATTTGAGATGAAACTTAATTTTATTACCTGAAGAAAACTAGTGTGTATTTTCATTGAGTCTATGAGGACGGACGAGAAGGTCGCAGGTGCGCGTCTGGTCCGCTTTCAGGACGTCAGAAGATCACCGGTGAGGTGCGCATGCGTCCCTCACAGTGTGAAACGGATCGGCACACGCTTGATAAAACAGTTGATCTCCGTCTGTTTTGATAGATTTTGTGGTATTTTACGTAGGTTTAAAACATACAATTCATGTAGGTTTACGGTATTAATGTTATATTCATACATGTAGCTCTAAAACGGACAAAATGTTGATTTTTTTTTCCCCCCCTGGCGACCGCGGACTTCTTTAGGGGGACCTGTTGATTCTACGGTGTAGCCCACCGAAGCAGCAATGGAGGTGAGCTAACGGTGACGGGATTGTGAGTCGTCGGGATATCTAGCCTATGCCATTATAGGCTACTGTTAACATTTACCCCAGCATTTTTCTCTCCATTAGACCTGAGACGACCTATTTACTGAAGTGCAGAGATTTATTTGCCATCCACATTGGGAAATAAGTGCGCTGGATTTATGCGTTCACTTGTGGGCTACTGTTACTGCACTCAAGGCACTCTAATCGTATCTGTAGGCTATAGGCTACTATTATTTTGACAATAACATCTGTTTATAATGCATAAACTACGTAGCCTTAAACCTAAAATAGCCTATAGGCTACCAACACTCAGGGAAACTGATTTCTAAATTCGGAACTGCTTATTCAAAACCGCGTCGTGTTATTTTTTATTTTGCGTTCTCTTGTCACATAATACACATTATTTTGGCTTCATGTTTTTGATATTCACCACAGCTGCCTGTTAACCATTCTTGTCTAGCCCACTGAATCAATCTCGTTATCAAACGCACCGCTTGTCTCTCTCTCTCTCTTGCTTGAGTGGCCTGGGGGTTTATTCATTACTGCAAACCGTAGCAAAACCTTTTCCAACTGTTCCCGATAATTTCTCATTGGACACGTTCAGGTTAGTCCCTTCCCATTTCGACCGCCTGCTTCCTAGTGAATAAGCTAGATCCCTGTCCTGTCCCATTGCACCTGGCACAAAATGATCGTGAGGCTGCATGTCAACTGTAATTACCGTGAGTCTTGGATAAGGCTATTTGCCGATGGTAATCTCACTTAAGAGCATTAGGTTTACTTCGGGAAGGCGCTTGCTAACAAGCTTGTTTGAGCATACACCTCGTGCGTTCCAAATGACGCCCTATCAAAATTTGCTTCGGTCATTTATCATGCAAACACATGTATATTTTTATTGTGGCGCTGCATCAGTGAGATATGGACATGACGGTATGAGCTTCAGTTCTCCAGCCATGGAATTAGCCCACTGCGTCACCGGGATGGAGCTAGCAAAGAAGGCTGTTCATTTTTGTCTATTCAAACAGACCTCATTTGAAAAGCAACAATTACACATTAAGATCAGGTGTGGCCAACACACCTGAACACACTCAGCAAGATGGGGGATAGAGAGAGTTTTGTTGATGCTGAGAACGGAATGTATATCTTTTAACATTCTTAGAACGTTCTTGTGGTTTTTTTATAGAACGTTTTCTTAATTGTTCTGAGAACATGACTTTACATAGAACTACAAGGAAACCTGTAGAAAACATTATGCCGAAGTACTGAAATTCCCACCTAAGAAACAAATGGTTGTCAGAACGTTATGTGCTAGCTGGGTAGCTTGCACCATTCCCAGAATGTTGTGGATAGGTTCTATGCAAAATAACCATAGGACAACCATGCTCTCGCAAACTCGAAGAAACATATGGTTGTCAGAACGTTATGTGCTAGCTGGGTAGCTTGCACCATTCCCAGAATGTTGTGGGTAGGTTCTATGCAAAATAACCATAGGACAACCATGCTCTCGCAAACTCGAAGAAACATATGGTTGTTAGAACGTTATGTGCTAGCTGGGTATTCCCCATATGGGGTCTTAAAGGTGGAGTGAGGGGGCAGAAGCTGAGCTGCAAATTAATCATCTTAGCAACAAGTATAAAAGGAACATTGAAGTGTTTTATTTAAAAAATATTTGTTTTATTTAACAACATTTGTTTTATTTAACAACATTTGTTTTATTTAACAATATTTTGTTAAATTAAACAGCCTACATGAAGACTTTCTGATTTAATACTAGGAGGCCTAAACACACAAATCAAATTAAATTGTATTTGTCACATCCACAGTTTACAGCAGGTATATGATACATCCACAGTTTACAGCAGGTATATGATACATCCACAGTTTACAGCAGGTATATGATACATCACATCCACAGTTTACAGCAGGTATATGATACATCACATCCACAGTTTACAGCAGGTATATGATACATCACATCCACAGTTTACAGCAGGTATATGACACATCCACAGTTTACAGCAGGTACATGATACATCACATCCACAGTTTACAGCAGGTATATGACACATCCACAGTTTACAGCAGGTATATGATACATCACATCCACAGTTTACAGCAGGTATATGACACATCCACAGTTTACAGCAGGTATATGATACATCACATCCACAGTTTACAGCAGGTATATGATACATCCACAGTTTACAGCAGGTATATGATACATCCACAGTTTACAGCAGGTATATGATACATCCACAGTTTACAGCAGGTATATGATACATCCACAGTTTACAGCAGGTATATGATACATCACATCCACAGTTTACAGCAGGTATATGATACATCCACAGTTTACAGCAGGTATATGATACATCCACAGTTTACAGCAGGTATATGATACATCCACAGTTTACAGCAGGTACATGATACATCACATCCACAGTTTACAGCAGGTATATGACACATCCACAGTTTACAGCAGGTATATGATACATCACATCCACAGTTTACAGCAGGTATATGATACATCCACAGTTTACAGCAGGTATATGATACATCACATCCACAGTTTACAGCAGGTATATGATACATCCACAGTTTACAGCAGGTATATGATACATCCACAGTTTACAGCAGGTATATGATACATCCACAGTTTACAGCAGGTATATGATACATCACATCCACAGTTTACAGCAGGTATATGATATATCCACAGTTTACAGCAGGTATATGATACATCCACAGTTTACAGCAGGTATATGATACATCCACAGTTTACAGCAGGTATATGATACATCCACAGTTTACAGCAGGTATATGATACATCACATCCACAGTTTACAGCAGGTATATGATACATCCACAGTTTACAGCAGGTATATGATACATCACATCCACAGTTTACAGCAGGTATATGATACATCCACAGTTTACAGCAAGTATATGATACATCACATCCACAGTTTACAGCAGGTATATGATACATCACATCCACAGTTTACAGCAGGTATATGATACATCCACAGTTTACAGCAGGTATATGATACATCCACAGTTTACAGCAGGTATATGATACATCCACAGTTTACAGCAGGTATATGACACATCACATCCACAGTTTACAGCAGGTATATAATACATCCACAGTTTACAGCAGGTATATGATACATCCACAGTTTACAGCAGGTATATGATACATCCACAGTTTACAGCAGGTATATGACACATCCACAGTTTACAGCAGGTATATGATACATCACATCCACAGTTTACAGCAGGTATATGATACATCCACAGTTTACAGCAGGTATATGCTACATCCACAGTTTACAGCAGGTATATTATACATCCACAGTTTACAGCCGGTATATAATACATCACATCCAAAGTTTACAGCAGGTATATGATACATCCACAGTTTACAGCAGGTATATGATACATCCACAGTTTACAGCAGGTATATGATACATCCACAGTTTACAGCAGGTATATGATACATCCACAGTTTACAGCAGGTATATGATACATCCACAGTTTACAGCAGGTATATGATAAATCACATCCACAGTTTACAGCAGGTATATGATACGTCCACAGTTTACAGCAGGTATATGATACATCCACAGTTTACAGCAGGTATATGATACATCCACAGTTTACAGCAGGTATATGATACATCCACAGTTTACAGCAGGTATATGATACATCCACAGTTTACAGCAGGTATATTATACATCCACAGTTTACAGCAGGTATATGATACATCACATCCACAGTTTACAGCAGGTATATGATACATCACATCCACAGTTTACAGCAGGTATATGATACATCACATCCACAGTTTACAGCAGGTATATGATACATCCACAGTTTACAGCAGGTATATGATACATCCACAGTTTACAGCAGGTATATGATACATCACATCCACAGTTTACAGCAGGTATATGATACATCACATCCACAGTTTACAGCAGGTATATGATACATCACATCCGCAGTTTACAGCAGGTATATGATACTTCACATCCACAGTTTACAGCAGGTATATGATACATCCACAGTTTACAGCAGGTATATGATACATCCACAGTTTACAGCAGGTATATGATACATCCACAGTTTACAGCAGGTATATGATACATCCACAGTTTACAGCAGGTATATGGTACATCACATCCACAGTTTACAGCAGGTATATGATACATCCACAGTTTACAGCAGGTATATGATACATCACATCCACAGTTTCCAGCAGGTATATGATAGATCCACAGTTTACAGCAGGTATATGATACATCCACAGTTTACAGCAGGTATATGATACATCACATCCACAGTTTACAGCAGGTATATGATACATCACATCCACAGTTTACAGCAGCTATATGACACATCCACAGTTTACAGCAGGTATATGATACATCCACAGTTTACAGCAGGTATATGATACATCACATCCACAGTTTACAGCAGGGGTATGATACATCTACAGTTTACAGCAGGTATATGATACATCACATCCACAGTTTACAGCAGGTATATGACACATCCACAGTTTACAGCAGGTATATGATACATCCACAGTTTACAGCAGGCATATGATACATCACATCCACAGTTTACAGCAGGTATATGATACATCCACAGTTTACAACAGGTATATGATAGATCCACAGTTTACAGCAGGTATATGATACATCCACAGTTTACAGCAGGTATATGATACATCACATCCACAGTTTACAGCAGGTATATGACACATCCACAGTTTACAGCAGGTATATGATACATCCACAGTTTACAGCAGGTATATGATACATCACATCCACAGTTTACAGCAGGTATATGATACATCACATCCACAGTTTACAGCAGGTATATGATACATCAAATCCACAGTTTACAGCCGGTATATGATACATCCACAGTTTACAGCAGGTATATGATACATCACATCCACAGTTTACAGCAGGTATATGATACATCACATCCACAGTTTACAGCAGGTATATGATACATCACATCCACAGTTTACAGCAGGTGTATGATACATCCACAGTTTACAGCAGGTATATGATACATCCACAGTTTACAGCAGGTATATGATACATCCACAGTTTACAGCAGGTATATGATACATCACATCCACAGTTTACAGCAGGTGTATGATACATCCACAGTTTACAGCAGGTATATGATACATCCACAGTTTACAGCAGGTATATGATACATCCACAGTTTACATTAGGTATATGATACATCACATCCACAGTTTACAGCAGGTATATGATACATCACATCCACAGTTTACAGCAGGTATATGATACATCACATCCACAGTTTACAGCAGGTATATGACACATCACATCCACAGTTTACAGCAGGTATATGATACATCCACAGTTTACAGCAGGTATATGATACATCACATCCACAGTTTACAGCAGGTATATGATACATCCACAGTTTACAGCAGGTATATGACACATCCACAGTTTACAGCAGGTATATGATACATCCACAGTTTACAGCAGGTATATGATATATCACATCCACAGTTTACAGCAGGTATATGATACATCACATCCACAGTTTACAGCAGGTATATGACACATCCACAGTTTACAGCAGGTATATGATATATCACATCCACAGTTTACAGCAGGTATATGATACATCCACAGTTTACAGCAGGTATATGATATATCACATCCACAGTTTACAGCAGGTATATGATATATCCACAGTTTACAGCAGGTATATGATACATCCACAGTTTACAGCAGGTATATGATACATCCACAGTTTACAGCAGGTATATGATACATCCACAGTTTACAGCAGGTATATGATATATCACATCCACAGTTTACAGCAGGTATATGACACATCCACAGTTTACAGCAGGTATATGATACATCCACAGTTTACAGCAGGTATATGATACATCACATCCACAGTTTACAGCAGGTATATGATACATCCACAGTTTACAGCAGGTATATGATATGTCACATCCACAGTTTACAGCAGGTATATGATACATCACATCCACAGTTTACAGCAGGTATATGACACATCACATCCACAGTTTACAGAAGGTATATGACACATCACATCCACAGTTTACAGCAGGTATATGACACATCACATCCACAGTTTACAGCAGGTATATGATACATCCACAGTTTACAGCAGGTATATGATACATCCACAGTTTACAGCAGGTATATGATACATCACATCCACAGTTTACAGCAGGTATATGATACATCCACAGTTTACAGCAGGTATATGATACATCCACAGTTTACAGCAGGTATATGACACATCCACAGTTTACAGCAGGTATATGATACATCACATCCACAGTTTACAGCAGGTATATGATACATCACATCCACAGTTTACAGCAGGTATATGATACATCCACAGTTTACAGCAGGTATATGATACATCCACAGTTTACAGCAGGTATATGATACATCCACAGTTTACAGCAGGTATATGATACATCCACAGTTTACAGCAGGTATATGATAAATCACATCCACAGTTTACAGCAGGTATATGATACGTCCACAGTTTACAGCAGGTATATGATACATCCACAGTTTACAGCAGGTATATGATACATCCACAGTTTACAGCAGGTATATGATACATCCACAGTTTACAGCAGGTATATGATACATCCACAGTTTACAGCAGGTATATGATACATCACATCCACAGTTTACAGCAGGTATATGATACATCCACAGTTTACAGCAGGTATATGATACATCCACAGTTTACAGCAGGTATATGACACATCCACAGTTTACAGCAGGTATATGATACATCACATCCACAGTTTACAGCAGGTATATGATACATCACATCCACAGTTTACAGCAGGTATATGATACATCCACAGTTTACAGCAGGTATATGATACATCCACAGTTTACAGCAGGTATATGATACATCCACAGTTTACAGCAGGTATATGATACATCCACAGTTTACAGCAGGTATATGATACATCCACAGTTTACAGCAGGTATATGATACATCCACAGTTTACAGCAGGTATATGATACATCCACAGTTTACAGCAGGTATATGATACATCCACAGTTTACAGCAGGTATATGATACATCA
The DNA here is from genome assembly GCF_013265735.2 of Oncorhynchus mykiss. NCBI lineage: Eukaryota > Metazoa > Chordata > Actinopteri > Salmoniformes > Salmonidae > Oncorhynchus > Oncorhynchus mykiss. The sequence goes on along the minus strand of NW_023493672.1, from coordinate 811,913 downwards.
CATCCACAGTTTACAGCCGGTATATGACACATCCACAGTTTACAGCAGGTATATGATACATCCACAGTTTACAGCAGGTATATGATATATCACATCCACAGTTTACAGCAGGTATATGATACATCACATCCACAGTTTACAGCAGGTATATGACACATCCACAGTTTACAGCAGGTATATGATATATCACATCCACAGTTTACAGCAGGTATATGATACATCCACAGTTTACAGCAGGTATATGATATATCACATCCACAGTTTACAGCAGGTATATGATATATCCACAGTTTACAGCAGGTATATGATACATCCACAGTTTACAGCAGGTATATGATACATCCACAGTTTACAGCAGGTATATGATACATCACATCCACAGTTTACAGCAGGTATATGATACATCCACAGTTTACAGCAGGTATATGATACATCCACAGTTTACAGCAGGTATATGATACATCCACAGTTTACAGCAGGTATATGACACATCACATCCACAGTTTACAGCAGGTATATAATACATCCACAGTTTACAGCAGGTATATGATACATCCACAGTTTACAGCAGGTATATGATACATCCACAGTTTACAGCAGGTATATGACACATCCACAGTTTACAGCAGGTATATGATACATCACATCCACAGTTTACAGCAGGTATATGATACATCCACAGTTTACAGCAGGTATATGCTACATCCACAGTTTACAGCAGGTATATTATACATCCACAGTTTACAGCCGGTATATAATACATCACATCCAAAGTTTACAGCAGGTATATGATACATCCACAGTTTACAGCAGGTATATGATACATCCACAGTTTACAGCAGGTATATGATACATCCACAGTTTACAGCAGGTATATGATACATCCACAGTTTACAGCAGGTATATGATACATCCACAGTTTACAGCAGGTATATGATAAATCACATCCACAGTTTACAGCAGGTATATGATACGTCCACAGTTTACAGCAGGTATATGATACATCCACAGTTTACAGCAGGTATATGATACATCCACAGTTTACAGCAGGTATATGATACATCCACAGTTTACAGCAGGTATATGATACATCCACAGTTTACAGCAGGTATATTATACATCCACAGTTTACAGCAGGTATATGATACATCACATCCACAGTTTACAGCAGGTATATGATACATCACATCCACAGTTTACAGCAGGTATATGATACATCACATCCACAGTTTACAGCAGGTATATGATACATCCACAGTTTACAGCAGGTATATGATACATCCACAGTTTACAGCAGGTATATGATACATCACATCCACAGTTTACAGCAGGTATATGATACATCACATCCACAGTTTACAGCAGGTATATGATACATCACATCCGCAGTTTACAGCAGGTATATGATACTTCACATCCACAGTTTACAGCAGGTATATGATACATCCACAGTTTACAGCAGGTATATGATACATCCACAGTTTACAGCAGGTATATGATACATCCACAGTTTACAGCAGGTATATGATACATCCACAGTTTACAGCAGGTATATGATACATCACATCCACAGTTTACAGCAGGTATATGATACATCCACAGTTTACAGCAGGTATATGATACATCACATCCACAGTTTCCAGCAGGTATATGATAGATCCACAGTTTACAGCAGGTATATGATACATCCACAGTTTACAGCAGGTATATGATACATCACATCCACAGTTTACAGCAGGTATATGATACATCACATCCACAGTTTACAGCAGCTATATGACACATCCACAGTTTACAGCAGGTATATGATACATCCACAGTTTACAGCAGGTATATGATACATCACATCCACAGTTTACAGCAGGGGTATGATACATCCACAGTTTACAGCAGGTATATGATACATCACATCCACAGTTTACAGCAGGTATATGACACATCCACAGTTTACAGCAGGTATATGATACATCCACAGTTTACAGGAGGCATATGATACATCACATCCACAGTTTACAGCAGGTATATGATACATCCACAGTTTACAACAGGTATATGATAGATCCACAGTTTACAGCAGGTATATGATACATCCACAGTTTACAGCAGGTATATGATACATCACATCCACAGTTTACAGCAGGTATATGACACATCCACAGTTTACAGCAGGTATATGATACATCCACAGTTTACAGCAGGTATATGATACATCACATCCACAGTTTACAGCAGGTATATGATACATCACATCCACAGTTTACAGCAGGTATATGATACATCAAATCCACAGTTTACAGCCGGTATATGATACATCCACAGTTTACAGCAGGTATATGATACATCACATCCACAGTTTACAGCAGGTATATGATACATCACATCCACAGTTTACAGCAGGTATATGATACATCACATCCACAGTTTACAGCAGGTGTATGATACATCCACAGTTTACAGCAGGTATATGATACATCCACAGTTTACAGCAGGTATATGATACATCCACAGTTTACAGCAGGTATATGATACATCACATCCACAGTTTACAGCAGGTGTATGATACATCCACAGTTTACAGCAGGTATATGATACATCCACAGTTTACAGCAGGTATATGATACATCCACAGTTTACATTAGGTATATGATACATCACATCCACAGTTTACAGCAGGTATATGATACATCACATCCACAGTTTACAGCAGGTATATGATACATCACATCCACAGTTTACAGCAGGTATATGACACATCACATCCACAGTTTACAGCAGGTATATGATACATCCACAGTTTACAGCAGGTATATGATACATCACATCCACAGTTTACAGCAGGTATATGATACATCCACAGTTTACAGCAGGTATATGACACATCCACAGTTTACAGCAGGTATATGATACATCCACAGTTTACAGCAGGTATATGATATATCACATCCACAGTTTACAGCAGGTATATGATACATCACATCCACAGTTTACAGCAGGTATATGACACATCCACAGTTTACAGCAGGTATATGATATATCACATCCACAGTTTACAGCAGGTATATGATACATCCACAGTTTACAGCAGGTATATGATATATCACATCCACAGTTTACAGCAGGTATATGATATATCCACAGTTTACAGCAGGTATATGATACATCCACAGTTTACAGCAGGTATATGATACATCCACAGTTTACAGCAGGTATATGATACATCCACAGTTTACAGCAGGTATATGATATATCACATCCACAGTTTACAGCAGGTATATGACACATCCACAGTTTACAGCAGGTATATGATACATCCACAGTTTACAGCAGGTATATGATACATCACATCCACAGTTTACAGCAGGTATATGATACATCCACAGTTTACAGCAGGTATATGATATGTCACATCCACAGTTTACAGCAGGTATATGATACATCACATCCACAGTTTACAGCAGGTATATGACACATCACATCCACAGTTTACAGAAGGTATATGACACATCACATCCACAGTTTACAGCAGGTATATGACACATCACATCCACAGTTTACAGCAGGTATATGATACATCCACAGTTTACAGCAGGTATATGATACATCCACAGTTTACAGCAGGTATATGATACATCACATCCACAGTTTACAGCAGGTATATGATACATCCACAGTTTACAGCAGGTATATGATACATCCACAGTTTACAGCAGGTATATGACACATCCACAGTTTACAGCAGGTATATGATACATCACATCCACAGTTTACAGCAGGTATATGATACATCACATCCACAGTTTACAGCAGGTATATGATACATCCACAGTTTACAGCAGGTATATGATACATCCACAGTTTACAGCAGGTATATGATACATCCACAGTTTACAGCAGGTATATGATACATCCACAGTTTACAGCAGGTATATGATAAATCACATCCACAGTTTACAGCAGGTATATGATACGTCCACAGTTTACAGCAGGTATATGATACATCCACAGTTTACAGCAGGTATATGATACATCCACAGTTTACAGCAGGTATATGATACATCCACAGTTTACAGCAGGTATATGATACATCCACAGTTTACAGCAGGTATATGATACATCACATCCACAGTTTACAGCAGGTATATGATACATCCACAGTTTACAGCAGGTATATGATACATCCACAGTTTACAGCAGGTATATGACACATCCACAGTTTACAGCAGGTATATGATACATCACATCCACAGTTTACAGCAGGTATATGATACATCACATCCACAGTTTACAGCAGGTATATGATACATCCACAGTTTACAGCAGGTATATGATACATCCACAGTTTACAGCAGGTATATGATACATCCACAGTTTACAGCAGGTATATGATACATCCACAGTTTACAGCAGGTATATGATACATCCACAGTTTACAGCAGGTATATGATACATCCACAGTTTACAGCAGGTATATGATACATCCACAGTTTACAGCAGGTATATGATACATCCACAGTTTACAGCAGGTATATGATACATCACATCCACAGTTTACAGCCGGTATATGACACATCCACAGTTTACAGCAGGTATATGATACATCCACAGTTTACAGCAGGTATATGATATATCACATCCACAGTTTACAGCAGGTATATGATACATCACATCCACAGTTTACAGCAGGTATATGACACATCCACAGTTTACAGCAGGTATATGATATATCACATCCACAGTTTACAGCAGGTATATGATACATCCACAGTTTACAGCAGGTATATGATATATCACATCCACAGTTTACAGCAGGTATATGATATATCCACAGTTTACAGCAGGTATATGATACATCCACAGTTTACAGCAGGTATATGATACATCCACAGTTTACAGCAGGTATATGATACATCCACAGTTTACAGCAGGTATATGATATATCACATCCACAGTTTACAGCAGGTATATGACACATCCACAGTTTACAGCAGGTATATGATACATCCACAGTTTACAGCAGGTATATGATACATCACATCCACAGTTTACAGCAGGTATATGATACATCCACAGTTTACAGCAGGTATATGATATATCACATCCACAGTTTACAGCAGGTATATGATACATCACATCCACAGTTTACAGCAGGTATATGACACATCACATCCACAGTTTACAGAAGGTATATGACACATCACATCCACAGTTTACAGCAGGTATATGACACATCACATCCACAGTTTACAGCAGGTATATGATACATCCACAGTTTACAGCAGGTATATGATACATCCACAGTTTACAGCAGGTATATGATACATCACATCCACAGTTTACAGCAGGTATATGATACATCCACAGTTTACAGCAGGTATATGATACATCCACAGTTTACAGCAGGTATATGACACATCCACAGTTTACAGCAGGTATATGATACATCACATCCACAGTTTACAGCAGGTATATGATACATCACATCCACAGTTTACAGCAGGTATATGATACATCCACAGTTTACAGCAGGTATATGATACATCCACAGTTTACAGCAGGTATATGATACATCCACAGTTTACAGCAGGTATATGATACATCCACAGTTTACAGCAGGTATATGATACATCCACAGTTTACAGCAGGTATATGATAAATCACATCCACAGTTTACAGCAGGTATATGATACGTCCACAGTTTACAGCAGGTATATGATACATCCACAGTTTACAGCAGGTATATGATACATCCACAGTTTACAGCAGGTATATGATACATCCACAGTTTACAGCAGGTATATGATACATCCACAGTTTACAGCAGGTATATGATACATCACATCCACAGTTTACAGCAGGTATATGATACATCCACAGTTTACAGCAGGTATATGATACATCCACAGTTTACAGCAGGTATATGACACATCCACAGTTTACAGCAGGTATATGATACATCACATCCACAGTTTACAGCAGGTATATGATACATCACATCCACAGTTTACAGCAGGTATATGATACATCCACAGTTTACAGCAGGTATATGATACATCCACAGTTTACAGCAGGTATATGATACATCCACAGTTTACAGCAGGTATATGATACATCCACAGTTTACAGCAGGTATATGATACATCCACAGTTTACAGCAGGTATATGATACATCCACAGTTTACAGCAGGTATATGATACATCCACAGTTTACAGCAGGTATATGATACATCCACAGTTTACAGCAGGTATATGATACATCACATCCACAGTTTACAGCCGGTATATGACACATCCACAGTTTACAGCAGGTATATGATACATCCACAGTTTACAGCAGGTATATGATATATCACATCCACAGTTTACAGCAGGTATATGATACATCACATCCACAGTTTACAGCAGGTATATGACACATCCACAGTTTACAGCAGGTATATGATATATCACATCCACAGTTTACAGCAGGTATATGATACATCCACAGTTTACAGCAGGTATATGATATATCACATCCACAGTTTACAGCAGGTATATGATATATCCACAGTTTACAGCAGGTATATGATACATCCACAGTTTACAGCAGGTATATGATACATCCACAGTTTACAGCAGGTATATGATACATCCACAGTTTACAGCAGGTATATGATATATCACATCCACAGTTTACAGCAGGTATATGACACATCCACAGTTTACAGCAGGTATATGATACATCCACAGTTTACAGCAGGTATATGATACATCACATCCACAGTTTACAGCAGGTATATGATACATCCACAGTTTACAGCAGGTATATGATATATCACATCCACAGTTTACAGCAGGTATATGATACATCACATCCACAGTTTACAGCAGGTATATGACACATCACATCCACAGTTTACAGAAGGTATATGACACATCACATCCACAGTTTACAGCAGGTATATGACACATCACATCCACAGTTTACAGCAGGTATATGATACATCCACAGTTTACAGCAGGTATATGATACATCCACAGTTTACAGCAGGTATATGATACATCACATCCACAGTTTACAGCAGGTATATGATACATCCACAGTTTACAGCAGGTATATGATACATCCACAGTTTACAGCAGGTATATGACACATCCACAGTTTACAGCAGGTATATGATACATCACATCCACAGTTTACAGCAGGTATATGATACATCACATCCACAGTTTACAGCAGGTATATGATACATCCACAGTTTACAGCAGGTATATGATACATCCACAGTTTACAGCAGGTATATGATACATCCACAGTTTACAGCAGGTATATGATACATCCACAGTTTACAGCAGGTATATGATACATCCACAGTTTACAGCAGGTATATGATACATCCACAGTTTACAGCAGGTATATGATACATCCACAGTTTACAGCAGGTATATGATACATCACATCCACAGTTTACAGCCGGTATATGATACATCCACAGTTTACAGCAGGTATAAAAGGTGTGGTGAAATGCTTGTGTGCTAGCTCACTCAACATTGCTGTACAACAATAACACTCAACATTGCAGTACAACAATAACACTCAACATTGCGTAATAACACTCAACATTGCGTAATAACACTCAACATTGCAGTACAACAATAACACTCAACATTGCGTAATAACACTCAACATTGCGTAATAACACTCAACATTGCGTAATAACACTCAACATTGCAGAATATTAATAACAACACTAAACACTATCAATCCTGCGAGATTGATTGTCCCTCCTGCGAGATTGATTGTCCTTTCAAGCTATTGAAAAGTATCCTCAATACCACAGCAGAAGACAAGTCGTTGTTCAGTGATTGGTTAATCATGTTAGGTTCTAAATGAACCGAGTAAAAACTCACAGAGGATTATTAAAGGGTCTGACAGCTGAACAGACGAAGACATGTTCCCACCAGAGCAAGAATATAGACCTCCAAACTAGACATAGAATGGGGCAAAAAAGTATTTAGTCAGCCACCAATTGTGCAAGTTCTCCCGCTTAAAAAGATGAGAGAGGCCTGTAATTTTCATCATATGTACACTTCAACGATGGCAGACTAAATGAGAAGAAAAAAATCCAGAAAATCACATTGTAGGATTTTTTATGAATTTATTTGCAAATTATGGTGGAAAATAAGTATTTCCTCACTGTACCCCAATTTAGGTGAATTCTCCTCCTTACACATCTGAACAGACAATACATCTCTGTTGCCAGACAGAACTTTAGTGGCATATGTTCTCCCTCACTTCATCTAACCTCTGACCTCGCACCCGACGTCCTCACTCCTCCCTAACTCACGGCTCTCCTGTTGACTTTGTACCCGACCGTGGCCCTTCTCCTTCCCATAGGGTCCCTGATGTCTAACAATAACACTGTCTGACAGAACGTAAACGTTCTACGTTCCCCCTTTTTCTCTGCCTCAGTGACTGAGGATATTTCATGAGGATATTTCATATGATCAAGTCTAGAAGTGCAGAACCCATCGATCAATAGATGACTGTGATTCCATCTCCTGCCTTGGTATACAGGCTATGATGTGGTGCTCCTATTGCACAGCAATACTGCAGCATACTCATACTGTGAAAATATTTTAAATAGGCTACCAGTCTATTTACGTTCGAGCGTGCTTGGCTATTGAATGAGTGATTTGATAAATGGTAGCCTAATATTTGTTGTGTAGCAGGGATAAACCAGTCATGTCCTGCAATTTGATCCAGATTCAGACCTACAGTATATGATAAAATGAGAGGCATGTTCTGCGATATGATCCGGATTCAGACCTACATGTTCTGCGATATGATCTGGATTCAGACCTACAGTATATAATAAAATGAGAGGCATGTTCTGCGATATGATCCGGATTCAGACCTACATGTTCTGCGATATGATCTGGATTCAGACCTACATGTCCTGCGATATGATCCGGATTCAGACCTACATGTCCTGCAATATGATCCGGATTCAGACCTACATGTCCTGCAATATGATCCGGATTCAGACCTACATGTTCTGCGATATGATCCGGATTCAGACCTACATGTCCTGCGATATGATCCGGATTCAGACCTACATGTCCTGCGATTTGATCCGGATTCAGACCTACATGTTCTGCGATATGATCCGGATTCAGACCTACATGTCCTGCGATATGATCCAGATTCAGACCTACATGTTCTGCGATATGATCCGGATTCAGACCTACATGTTCTGCGATATGATCCCGATTCAGACCTACATGTCCTGCAATATGATCCGGATTCAGACCTACAGTATATAATGAAATGAGGCATGTCCTGTGGTTGATCAATTGATCAACCACCAGAAGTTGTGTGTCTACATGGTCTGACCTGTGCGTGTGGAGATACTCGCTCTTTACTGTTCAAAATGATACCAACTTTTGTGGGAAAACTGTCACATGCAGGATTAAACTTCTTTTTTTTGTGCGCATGCTCCTTTGATCAATCATTCAATCAAATTTATTTATATAGCCCTTCGTACATCAGCTAATATCTCAAAGTGCTGTACAGAAACCCAGCCTAAAACCCCCAAACAGCAAGCAATGCAGGTGTAGAAGCACGGTGGCTAGGAAAAACTCCCTAGAAAGGCCAAAACCTAGGAAGAAACCTAGAGAGGAACCAGGCTCTGAGGGGTGGACCAGTCCTCTTCTGGCTGTGTCGGGTAGAGAGGAACCAGGCTCTGAGGGGTGGGCCAGTCCTCTTCTGGCTGTGTCGGGTAGAGAGGAACCAGGCTCTGAGGGGTGGGCCAGTCCTCTTCTGGCTGTGTCAGGTAGAGAGGAACCAGGCTATGAGGGGTGGGCCAGTCCTCTTCTGGCTGTGCCGGGGTAGAGAGGAACCAGGCTCTGAGGGGTGGGCCAGTCCTCTACTGGGTAGAGAGGAACCAGGCTCTGAGGGGTGGGCCAGTCCTCTTCTGGGTAGAGAGGAACCAGGCTCTGAGGGGTGGGCCAGTCCTCTACTGGGTAGAGAGGAACCAGGCTATGAGGGGTGGGCCAGTCCTCTACTGGGTAGACAGGAACCAGGCTCTGAGGGGTGGGCCAGACCTCTTCTGGCTGTGCCGTGTGGAGATTATAACAGAACATGATAAATATGTCAAGTCATGTTGCAGGTATCCGATGTTGACCGGTGACAGGCACACATGAACACTCTCAACCATCTAGTGAAGACCTACATCCAAGCAAAGATGGACGCCATGGGTAAGTGTCATTCAGCCCTTCTAAGCACCTTGACTACACTACACAGTGAGTACACTACACAGTGACTACACTACACAGTGACTACACTACACAGTGACTACACAGTGACTACACTACACAGTGACTACACAGTGACTACACGGCACAGTGACTACACTACACAGTGACTACACACTGACTACACTACAAGTGACTACACTACACAGTGACTACACAGTGACTACATTACACAGTGACTACACTACACAGTGACTACACAGTGACTACACTACACAGTGACTACACTACACCTTGACTACACTACACAGTGACTACACTACAAAGTGACTACACTACACAGTGACTACACTACACAGTGACTACACAGTGACTACACTACACAGTGACTACACTACACAGTGACTACACACTGACTACACTACAAGTGACTACACTACACAGTGACTACACAGTGACTACATTACACAGTGACTACACTACACAGTGACTACACAGTGACTACACTACACAGTGACTACACTACACCTTGACTACACTACACAGTGACTACACTACAAAGTGACTACACTACACAGTGACTACACTACACAGTGACTACACTACACCTTGACTACACTACACAGTGACTACACTACAAAGTGACTACACTACACAGTGACTACACAGTGACTACACTACACAGTGACTACACTACACCTTGACTACACTACACAGTGACTACACTACACAGTGACTACATTACACAGTGACTACACTACACAGTGACTACACAGTGACTACACTACACAGTGACTACACTACACCTTGACTACACTACACAGTGACTACACTACACAGTGACTACACTACACAGTGACTACACAGTGACTACACTACAAAGTGACTACACTACACAGTGCCTACACTACACAGTGACTACACTACACAGTGACTACACTACAAAGTGACTACACTACACAGTGACTACACTACACAGTGACTACACAGTGACTACACTACACAGTGACTACACTACACAGTGACTACACAGTGACTACACTACACAGTGACTACACTACACAGTGACTACACTACACAGTGACTACACAGTGACTACACTACAAAGTGACTACACTACACAGTGACTACACTACACCTTGACTACACTACACAGTGACTACACTACACAGTGACTACACTACACCTTGACTACACTACACAGTGACTACACTACACAGTGACTACACTACACAGTGACTACACTACACAGTGACTACACTACACCTTGACTACACTACACAGTGACTACACTACACAGTGACTACACTACACAGTGACTACACTACACAGTGACTACACTACTAAGTTACTACACTACACAGTAACTACACTACGCAGTGACTACAATAAACAGTGACTACACTACAAAGTGACTACACTACACAGTGACTACACTACACAGTGACTACATTACACAGTGACTACACTACACAGTGACTACACAGTGACTACACTACACAGTGACTACATTACACAGTGACTACACTACACAGTGACTACACAGTGACTACACTACACAGTGACTACACTACACCTTGACTACACTACACAGTGACTACACTACACAGTGACTACACTACACAGTGACTACACTACACAGTGACTACACTACACCGTGACTACACTACACAGTGACTACACTACACAGTGACTACACTACACAGTGACTACACTACACAGTGACTACACTACTAAGTTACTACACTACACAGTAACTACACTACGCAGTGACTACACTACACAGTGACTACACTACACAGTGACTACACTACACAGTGTATTGTATTGTATTGAGTTGTATTTTATTGTAGTGTGTATTTTATTGTAGTGTGTATTGTAGTGTGTATTGTATTGTAGTGTGTATTGTATTGTATTGTGTATTATATTATATTGTATTATATTATATTATATTATATTATATTGTATTATATTGTATTGTATTGTATTGTTTATTGTATTATATTGTATTATATTATATTATATTGTATTATATTATATTATATTATATTGTATTGTATTGTATTGTATTGTAGTGTTTATTGTATTATATTGTATTATATTATATTGTATTATATTATATTATATTATATTATATTGTATTGTATTGTAGTGTGTATTATATTGTATTGTATTATATTGTAGTGTGTATTATATTGTATTATATTATATTGTATTGTATTATATTATATTGTATTGTATTGTATTGTATTGTATTGTATTGTAGTGTTTATTGTATTATATTGTATTATATTATATTGTATTATATTATATTATATTATATTATATTATATTATATTGTATTGTATTGTAGTGTGTATTATATTGTATTGTATTATATTGTAGTGTGTATTATATTATATTATATTATATTGTATTGTATTATATTATATTGTATTATATTGTATTGTATTGTATTCTCTCCAGATACACAGCGGGCCTTGGAGGCTGTGGAGAGACTCCAGGCCAAGCTGAAGGACAGAGGAGAGGCTCCTACAGAGGAGAAACTATCACTACTGAAGACCGTTCTACAGAGCCCTCTGTTCCTTCAGATACTAACCATGAAACAGACACATCTACAGCTGCCAGAGGTATCACACACACACACACACACACACACACACACACACACACACACACACACACACACACACACACACACACACACACACACACACACACACACACTGTTTCTGTTCTACCAGATAATAACCAACAGCTACAGCTGCCAGAGGTATCACACAGACAAACAGAAGGGCAGACAGACTGACTGACTGACTGACTGACTGGCAGGCAGGCAGGCAGGCAGGCAGGCAGGCAGGCAGGCAGACAGACAGGCAGACAGACATGTTTATGCTAGACATAGCGTCATGAACTTAATCACAGCCTGTATCTCTGTCTGGTGTCCCTCCTCCTGCTTGAGTGTCTCTGTTTATATATTTATTAGATTTTATTATTTCACCTTTATTTAACCAGGTAGGCTAGTTGAGAACACCTTTATTTAACCAGGTAGGCCAGTTGAGAACACCTTTATTTAACCAGGTAGGCCAGTTGAGAACACCTTTATTTAACCAGGTAGGCCAGTTGAGAACAAGTTCTTATTTACAACCGCGTCCTGACCACGATAAGATATAAGATAAAGCAAAGCAGTGTGACACAAATAACAGCAGAGAGTTACACATGGAGTAAAACAAACATACAGTCAATAACACAGTAGAAAAGGGTTGTGTGGCATTGAAGCTCGTCTGGAGGTTAGTTAACACAGTGTCCAAAGAAGGGCCAGATGTATACAGAATGGTGTCGTCTGCGTAGAGGTGGATCAGAGAATCACCCGCAGCAAGAGCAACATCGTTGATATATTACAGAGAAAAGATTCGGCCCGAGAATTGAACCCTGTGGTACCCCCATAGACACTGCCAGACGGTCAACAGGCCCTTCGATTTGACACACTGAACTCTGTCTGAGAAGTAGTTAGTGAACCAGGCGAGGCGGTCGTTTGAGAAACCAAGGCTGTTGAGACTGCCGATAAGAATACGGTGATTGGCAGAGTCGAAAGCCTTGGCCAGGTCGATGAAGACGGCTGCACAGTACTGTCTTTTATCGATGGCGGTTATGATATCATTTATGTCCTTGAGCGTGGCTGAGGTGCACCCCTGACCAGCTCGGAAACCAGATTGCACAGTGGAGAAGGTACGGTGGGATTCTCGAAATGGTCAGTGATCTGTTTGTTAACTTGGCTTTGGAGGACTTTAGGAAGGCAGGAGATTACTCTGTCTGTACGTACTGTCTGTACTGAACCGGTAGAAAGTGAGACAAACCCCAGTGTTTCCTAAAATACTGACTGCAGGAACCAAACTGGCTGAGTAATCTGCTTACCTGACCTAACCAATAAAGCTCTGAGAGAGAGAGAGACAGAGAGAGAGAGAGAGAGAGAGAGAGAGAGAGAGAGACAGGGAGAGAGACAGAGAGAGAGAGAGAGAGAGAATAACAACAGTGGTACTAGGGGTCATGGACAAACAGAATTTGTCTACATGGATGTCTGTCTACAGTAGACTTAAGGTCATGTTGTCAAACTCAGCATGTGTCTGTTTCCTCCTCTTCCTATAGGCTTACTGTTATAATAGCAGCCTATAGGAAGTCTGTAGCAGTAGACAGTATAATGTGTCTGTTACCTCCTCTTCCTATAGGCTTACTGTTATAATAGCAGCCTATAGGAAGTCTGTAGCAGTTAAACAGTATAATGTGTCTGTTACCTCCTCTTCCTATAGGCTTACTGTTATAATAGCAGCCTATAGGAAGTCTGTAGCAGTAGACAGTATAATGTGTCTGTTACCTCCTCTTCCTATAGGCTTACTGTTATAATAGCAGCCTATAGGAAGTCTGTAGCAGTAGACAGTATAATGTGTCTGTTACCTCCTCTTCCTATAGGCTTACTGTTATAATAGCAGCCTATAGGAAGTCTGTAGCAGTAGACAGTATAATGTGTCTGTTACCTCCTCTTCCTATAGGCTTACTGTTATAATAGCAGCCTATAGGAAGTCTGTAGCAGTAGACAGTATAATGTGTCTGTTACCTCCTCTTCCTATAGGCTTACTGTTATAATAGCAGCCTATAGGAAGTCTGTAGCAGTAGACAGTATAATGTGTCTGTTACCTCCTCTTCCTATAGGCTTACTGTTATAATAGCAGCCTATAGGAAGTCTGTAGCAGTAGACAGTATAATGTGTCTGTTACCTCCTCTTCCTATAGGCTTACTGTTATAATAGCAGCCTATAGGAAGTCTGTAGCAGTAGACAGTATAATGTGTCTGTTACCTCCTCTTCCTATAGGCTTACTGTTATAATAGCAGCCTATAGGAAGTCTGTAGCAGTAGACAGTATAATGTGTCTGTTTCCTCCTCTTCCTATAGGCTTACTGTTATAATAGCAGCCTATAGGAAGTCTGTAGCAGTAGACAGTATAATGTGTCTGTTTCCTCCTCTTCCTATAGGCTTACTGTTATAATAGCAGCCTATAGGAAGTCTGTAGCAGTAGACAGTATAATGTGTCTGTTTCCTCCTCTTCCTATAGGCTTACTGTTATAATAGCAGCCTATAGGAAGTCTGTAGCAGTAGACAGTATAATGTGTCTGTTTCCTCCTCTTCCTATAGGCTTACTGTTATAATAGCAGCCTATAGGAAGTCTGTAGCAGTTAAACAGTATAATGTGTCTGTTTCCTCCTCTTCCTATAGGCTTACTGTTATAATAGCAGCCTATAGGAAGTCTGTAGCAGTAGACAGTATAATGTGTCTGTTTCCTCCTCTTCCTATAGGCTTACTCTTATAATAGCAGCCTATAGGAAGTCTGTAGCAGTAGACAGTATAATGTGTCTGTTTCCTCCTCTTCCTATAGGCTTACTGTTATAATAGCAGCCTATAGGAAGTCTGTAGCAGTAGACAGTATAATGTGTCTGTTACCTCCTCTTCCTATAGGCTTACTGTTATAATAGCAGCCTATAGGAAGTCTGTAGCAGTATACAGTATAATGTGTCTGTTTCCTCCTCTTCCTATAGGCTTACTCTTATAATAGCAGCCTATAGGAAGTCTGTAGCAGTTAAACAGTATAATGTGTCTGTTTCCTCCTCTTCCTATAGGCTTACTGTTATAATAGCAGCCTATAGGAAGTCTGTAGCAGTAGACAGTATAATGTGTCTGTTTCCTCCTCTTCCTATAGGCTTACTGTTATAATAGCAGCCTATAGGAAGTCTGTAGCAGTAGACAGTATAATGTGTCTGTTTCCCCCTCTTCCTATAGGCTTACTGTTATAATAGCAGCCTATAGGAAGTCTGTAGCAGTTAAACAGTATAATGTGTCTGTTTCCTCCTCTTCCTATAGGCTTACTGTTATAATAGCAGCCTATAGGAAGTCTGTAGCAGTAGACAGTATAATGTGTCTGTTTCCTCCTCTTCCTATAGGCTTACTCTTATAATAGCAGCCTATAGGAAGTATATATAGCAGTAGACAGTATAATGTGTCTGTGTGTCCTCAGGGTTAATGTTTTAGTAGGCTGAATCTAAGCTACATAGACCCCATAGACCTGTTACACATTAGACTGACTACAGTATACTACTACTACCTATATAACTCCTACCTGATAGACAGACTGACTACTACCTCTATAACTCCTACCTGTTAGACAGACTGACTACTACCTCTATATCTCCTACCTGTTAGACAGACTGACTACTACCTATATAACTCCTACCTGTTAGACAGACTGACTACTACCTCTATAACTCCTACCTGTTAGGACAGACTGACTACTACCTCTATAACTCCTACCTGTTAGACAGACTGACTACTACCTATATAACTCCTACCTGTTAGGACAGACTGACTACTACCTCTATAACTCCTACCTGATAGACAGACTGACTACTACCTCTATAACTCCTACCTGTTAGACAGACTGACTACAGTATACTACCTATATAACTCCTACCTGTTAGACAGACTGACTACTACCTCTATATCTCCTACCTGTTAGACAGACTGACTACTACCTCTATAACTCCTACCTGTTAGACAGACTGACTACTACCTATATAACTCCTACCTGTTAGACAGACTGACTACTACCTCTATAACTCCTACCTGTTAGGACAGACTGACTACTACCTCTATAACTCCTACCTGTTAGACAGACTGACTACTACCTATATAACTCCTACCTGTTAGGACAGACTGACTACTACCTCTATAACTCCTACCTGATAGACAGACTGACTACTACCTCTATAACTCCTACCTGTTAGACAGACTGACTACAGTATACTACCTATATAACTCCTACCTGTTAGACAGACTGACTACTACCTCTATATCTCCTACCTGTTAGACAGACTGACTACTACCTATATATCTCCTACCTGTTAGACAGACTGACTACAGTATACTACCTATATAACTCCTACCTGTTAGACAGACTGACTACAGTATACTACCTATATAACTCCTACCTGATAGACAGACTGACTACTACCTCTATAACTCCTACCTGTTAGACAGACTGACTACAGTATACTACTTATATAACTACTACCTGTTAGACAGACTGACTACAGTATACTACCTATATAACTACTACCTGTTAGACAGACTGACTACAGTATACTACTTATATAACTCCTACCTGTTAGACAGACTGACTACTACCTATATAACTCCTACCTGTTAGACGGACTGACTACTACCTCTATAACTCCTACCTGTTAGACAGACTGACTACAGTATACTACCTATATAACTTCTACCTGTTAGACAGACTGACTACTACCTCTATAACTCCTACCTGTTAGACAGACTGACTACTACCTCTATAACTCCTACCTGTTAGACAGACTGACTACAGTATACTACTTATATAACTCCTACCTGTTAGACAGACTGACTACTACCTATATAACTCCTACCTGTTAGACAGACTGACTACAGTATACTACCTATATAACTCCTACCTGTTAGACAGACTGACTACTACCTATATAACTCCTACCTGTTAGACAGACTGACTACTACCTCTATAACTCCTACCTGTTAGACAGACTGACTACTACCTATATAACTCCTACCTGTTAGACAGACTGACTACTACCTATATAACTCCTACCTGTTAGACAGACTGACTACTACCTATATAACTCCTACCTGTTAGGACAGACTGACTACTACCTATATAACTCCTACCTGTTAGACAGACTGACTACAGTATACTACCTCTATAACTCCTACCTGTTAGACAGACTGACTACTACCTCTATAACTCCTACCTGTTAGACAGACTGACTACTACCTCTATAACTCCTACCTGTTAGACAGACTGACTACTACCTATATAACTTCTACCTGTTAGACAGACTGACTACTACCTATATAACTCCTACCTGTTAGACAGACTGACTACTACCTCTATAACTCCTACCTGTTAGACAGACTGACTACTACCTCTATAACTCCTACCTGTTAGACAGACTGACTACTACCTATATAACTCCTACCTGTTAGACAGACTGACTACTACCTATATAACTCCTACCTGTTAGACAGACTGACTACTACCTATATAACTCCTACCTGTTAGACAGACTGACTACAGTATACTACCTCTATAACTCCTACCTGTTAGACAGACTGACTACTACCTCTATAACTCCTACCTGATAGACAGACTGACTACTACCTATATAACTCCTACCTGTTAGACAGACTGACTACAGTATACTACCTCTATAACTCCTACCTGTTAGACAGACTGACTACTACCTCTATAACTCCTACCTGTTAGACAGACTGACTACTACCTATATAACTCCTACCTGTTAGACAGACTGACTACAGTATACTAACTATATAACTCCTACCTGTTAGACAGACTGACTACTACCTATATAACTCCTACCTGTTAGACAGACTGACTACAGTATACTACCTCTATAACTCCTACCTGTTAGACAGACTGACTACTACCTATATAACTCCTACCTGTTAGACAGACTGACTACTACCTCTATAACTCCTACCTGTTAGACAGACTGACTACTACCTATATAACTCCTACCTGTTAGACAGACTGACTACTACCTCTATAACTCCTACCTGTTAGACAGACTGACTACTACCTATATAACTCCTACCTGTTAGACAGACTGACTACTACCTATATAACTCCTACCTGTTAGACAGACTGACTACTACCTCTATAACTCCTACCTGTTAGACAGACTGACTACTACCTCTATATCTCCTACCTGTTAGACAGACTGACTACTACCTATATAACTCCTACCTGTTAGACAGACTGACTACTACCTCTATAACTCCTACCTGTTAGACAGACTGACTACTACCTCTATAACTCCTACCTGTTAGACAGACTGACTACTACCTATATAACTCCTACCTGTTAGGACAGACTGACTACTACCTATATAACTCCTACCTGTTAGACAGACTGACTACAGTATACTACCTCTATAACTCCTACCTGTTAGACAGACTGACTACTACCTCTATAACTCCTACCTGTTAGACAGACTGACTACTACCTCTATAACTCCTACCTGTTAGACAGACTGACTACTACCTATATAACTTCTACCTGTTAGACAGACTGACTACTACCTATATAACTCCTACCTGTTAGACAGACTGACTACTACCTCTATAACTCCTACCTGTTAGACAGACTGACTACTACCTCTATAACTCCTACCTGTTAGACAGACTGACTACTACCTATATAACTCCTACCTGTTAGACAGACTGACTACTACCTATATAACTCCTACCTGTTAGACAGACTGACTACTACCTATATAACTCCTACCTGTTAGACAGACTGACTACTACCTATATAACTCCTACCTGTTAGGACAGACTGACTACTACCTATATAACTCCTACCTGTTAGACAGACTGACTACAGTATACTACCTCTATAACTCCTACCTGTTAGACAGACTGACTACTACCTCTATAACTCCTACCTGATAGACAGACTGACTACAGTATACTACCTCTATAACTACTACCTGTTAGACAGACTGACTACTACCTCTATAACTCCTACCTGTTAGACAGACTGACTACTACCTCTATAACTCCTACCTGTTAGACAGACTGACTACAGTATACTACCTATATAACTTCTACCTGTTAGACAGACTGACTACTACCTATATAACTCCTACCTGTTAGACAGACTGACTACTACCTATATAACTCCTACCTGTTAGACAGACTGACTACAGTATACTACCTCTATAACTCCTACCTGTTAGACAGACTGACTACTACCTCTATAACTCCTACCTGATAGACAGACTGACTACTACCTATATAACTCCTACCTGTTAGACAGACTGACTACAGTATACTACCTCTATAACTCCTACCTGTTAGACAGACTGACTACTACCTCTATAACTCCTACCTGTTAGACAGACTGACTACTACCTATATAACTCCTACCTGTTAGACAGACTGACTACAGTATACTAACTATATAACTCCTACCTGTTAGACAGACTGACTACTACCTATATAACTCCTACCTGTTAGACAGACTGACTACAGTATACTACCTCTATAACTCCTACCTGTTAGACAGACTGACTACTACCTATATAACTCCTACCTGTTAGACAGACTGACTACTACCTCTATAACTCCTACCTGTTAGACAGACTGACTACTACCTCTATAACTCCTACCTGTTAGACAGACTGACTACTACCTATATAACTCCTACCTGTTAGACAGACTGACTACAGTATACTACCTCTATAACTCCTACCTGTTAGACAGACTGACTACTACCTATATAACTCCTACCTGTTAGACAGACTGACTACTACCTCTATAACTCCTACCTGTTAGACAGACTGACTACTACCTATATAACTCCTACCTGTTAGACAGACTGACTACTACCTCTATAACTCCTACCTGTTAGACAGACTGACTACTACCTATATAACTCCTACCTGTTAGACAGACTGACTACTACCTCTATAACTCCTACCTGTTAGACAGACTGACTACTACCTATATAACTCCTACCTGTTAGGACAGACTGACTACTACCTCTATATCTCCTCTGCTCTCGTCTCTGTAAAACACGGAACTGGATTAGATTAGCTGTTTAGAAAGGATGGACCAAAGACATGGATTGGACTTCAGTTTACACAACATCACGATCACAGTTGGATGGATGGATATTCTGTGGTCGACATTGACACACCTGTCAGCAAAACAGAGATATTTAAATTGCCCCCCCCCCCCTCCTCCTCCTTCTCCTCTCTCTCCCAGGAGAAGAAGTCAGTACCGAAGTCTGTTTCCCTCAACACGGGTCTCTCCACGGCCATGTCTCTGGGCCTGAGGACCATCTCCCATAGCGACTCCTATACCTGGGCCCAGAACAACAGCAGCAGCAGTAGTGGAGGTGGTGGAGGAGGAGGAGGAGGAGGTAGCCCCCCTGCTAAACACTCCCTACCTCGGCAGAACTACGGAGGCAGTCTCAGTGCTCTCAACACAAACACAGAAAGCAACGCCGTGACCAATAAGATACAGTGTATGACTCAGGTAAGGGTGTGGGTTATATCGTATCCTATTCTGGTCTAGTGCTGATCTAGGATCAGTTTGTTGCTTTTTAGTTCATAATGAATAAGATACCTGTACTCTCGCACACTGACTCGGTACTGGTGCCCCCTGTATATAACCTCCACACTGACTCGGTACTGATACCCCCTGTATATAACCTCCACACTGACTCGGTACAGGTACCCCCTGTATATAACCTCCACACTGACTCTGTACTGGTGCCCCCTGTATATAACCTCCACACTGACTCTGTACTGATACCCCCTGTATATAACCTCCACACTGACTCTGTACTGGGGCCCCCTGTATATAGTCTCCACACTGACTCGGTACTGGGGCCCCCTGTATATAGCCTCCACACTGACTCGGTACTGGGGCCCCCTGTATATAGCCTCCACACTGACTCGGTACTGGGGCCCCCTGTATAAAGCCTCCACACTGACTCTGTACTGGTGCCCCCTGTATATAACCTCCACACTGACTCTGTACTGGGGCCCCCTGTATATAACCTCCACACTGACTCGGTACTGGGGCCCCCTGTATATAGCCTCCACACTGACTCAGTACTGGTAGCCCCTGTATATAACCTCCACACTGACTCGGTACTGGTACCCCCTGTATATAACCTCCACACTGACTCTGTACTGGTGCCCCCTGTATATAACCTCCACACTGACTCGGTACTGGTACCCCCTGTATATAGTCTCCACACTGACTCGGTACTGGTACCCCCTGTATATAACCTCCACACTGACTCGGTACTGGTACCCCCTGTATATAGTCTCCACACTGACTCGGTACTGGTACCCCCTGTATATAGTCTCCACACTGACTCGGTACTGGTGCCCCCTGTATATAACCTCCACACTGACTCGGTACTGGTGCCCCCTGTATATAACCTCCACACTGACTCTGTACTGGGGCCCCCTGTATATAACCTCCACACTGACTCTGTACTGGTACCCCCTGTATATAACCTCCACACTGACTCGGTACTGGGGCCCCCTGTATATAGCCTCCACACTGACTCTGTACTGGTACCCCCTGTATATAACCTCCACACTGACTCTGTACTGATACCCCCTGTATATAGCCTCCACACTGACTATGTACCGATACCCCCTGTATATAACCTCCACACTGACTCGGTACTGGTACCCCCTGTATATAACCTCCACACTGACTCTGTACTGGTACCCCCTGTATATAGCCTCCACACTGACTATGTACCGGTACCCCCTGTATATAACCTCCACACTGACTATGTACCGGTACCCCCTGTATATAACCTCCACACTGACTCGGTACTGGTACCCCCTGTATATAACCTCCACACTGACTCTGTACTGGGGCCCCCTGTATATAACCTCCACACTGACTCGGTACTGATACCCCCTGTATATAACCTCCACACTGACTGGGCACTGGTGACCCCTGTATATAACCTCCACACTGACTCGGTACAGGTACCCCCTGTATATAACCTCCACACTGA
Source organism: Oncorhynchus mykiss (assembly GCF_013265735.2). Lineage (NCBI taxonomy): Eukaryota > Metazoa > Chordata > Actinopteri > Salmoniformes > Salmonidae > Oncorhynchus > Oncorhynchus mykiss. The sequence continues at coordinate 789,010 of NW_023493672.1, read as the reverse complement.
CTCGGTACTGGTACCCCCTGTATATAACCTCCACACTGACTCTGTACTGATACCCCCTGTATATAACCTCCACACTGACTCTGTACTGATACCCCCTGTATATAACCTCCACACTGACTCGGTACAGGCACCCCCTGTATATAACCTCCACACTGACCCGGTACTGGTACCCCCTGTATATAACCTCCACACTGACTCTGTACTGATACCCCCTGTATATAACCTCCACACTGACTCTGTACTGATACCCCCTGTATATAACCTCCACACTGACTCTGTACTGATACCCCCTGTATATAACCTCCACACTGACTCGGTACAGGTACCCCCTGTATATAACCTCCACACTGACTCTGTACTGATACCCCCTGTATATAACCTCCACACTGACTCTGTACTGATACCCCCTGTATATAACCTCCACACTGACTCTGTACTGATACCCCCTGTATATAGCCTCCACACTGACTCGGTACCGGTGCCCCCTGTATATAACCTCCACACTGACTCGGTACTGGTGCCCCCTGTATATAACCTCCACACTGACTCTGTACTGATACCCCCTGTATATAGCCTCCACACTGACTCGGTACTGGGGCCCCCTGTATATAGTCTCCACACTGACTCGGTACTGGGGCCCCCTGTATATAGCCTCCACACTGACTCGGTACTGGGGCCCCCTGTATATAGCCTCCACACTGACTCGGTACTGGGGCCCCCTGTATAAAGCCTCCACACTGACTCTGTACTGGTGCCCCCTGTATATAACCTCCACACTGACTCTGTACTGGGGCCCCCTGTATATAACCTCCACACTGACTCGGTACTGGGGCCCCCTGTATATAGCCTCCACACTGACTCGGTACTGGTAGCCCCTGTATATAACCTCCACACTGACTCGGTACTGGGGCCCCCTGTATATAGCCTCCACACTGACTCGGTACTGGTACCCCCTGTATATAACCTCCACACTGACTCTGTACTGATACCCCCTGTATATAGCCTCCACACTGACTATGTACCGATACCCCCTGTATATAACCTCCACACTGACTCGGTACTGGTACCCCCTGTATATAACCTCCACACTGACTCTGTACTGGTACCCCCTGTATATAGCCTCCACACTGACTATGTACCGGTACCCCCTGTATATAACCTCCACACTGACTATGTACCGGTACCCCCTGTATATAACCTCCACACTGACTCGGTACTGGGGCCCCCTGTATATAGCCTCCACACTGACTATGTACCGGTACCCCCTGTATATAACCTCCACACTGACTCGGTACTGGTACCCCCTGTATATAACCTCCACACTGACTCGGTACTGGTACCCCCTCTATATAGCCTCCACACTGACTATGTACCGGTACCCCCTGTGTATAACCTCCACACTGACTATGTACCGGTACCCCCTGTATATAACCTCCACACTGACTCTGTACTGGGGCCCCCTGTATATAACCTCCACACTGACTCGGTACTGGTGCCCCCTGTATATAACCTCCACACTGACTCGGTACTGGTGCCCCCTGTATATAGCCTCCACACTGACTCGGTACTGGTGCCCCCTGTATTTAACCTCCACACTGACTCGGTACTGGTGCCCCCTGTATATAGCCTCCACACTGACTATGTACCGGTACCCCCTGTATATAACCTCCACACTGACTCGGTACTGGTACCCCCTGTATATAACCTCCACACTGATTCGGTACCAGTATCCCCTGTATATAACCTCCACACTGACTCGGTACTGGTACCCCCTGTATATAACCTCCACACTGACTCAGTACTGGTACCCCCTGTATATAACCTCCACACTGACTCTGTACTGGTGCCCCCTGTATATAACCTCCACACTGACTCGGTACCAGTATCCCCTGTATATAGCCTCCACACTGACTCTGTACTGGTGCCCCCTGTATATAACCTCCACACTGACTCTGTACTGGGGCCCCCTGTATATAACCTCCACACTGACTCGGTACTGATACCCCCTGTATATAACCTCCACACTGACTCTGTACTGGTGCCCCCTGTATATAACCTCCACACTGACTCTGTACTGGGGCCCCCTGTATATAACCTCCACACTGACTCGGTACTGGTACCCCCTGTATATAACCTCCACACTGACTCGGTACTGGTGCCCCCTGTATATAGCCTAAGTAAAGCATTTCACGGTAAGGTTCTACACTGTTGGTTAAGGGCTTGTAAGTAAAGCATTTCACGGTAAGGTTCTACACTTGTTGTATTTGGTGCATGTGACAAATACAGTTTGATTTGATTTTAAGGACAGATCGTAGATCAGCGATTATACTCTGAGATGCTTTGTGGATACGGGCAAAGAGGTACCTTTTCACCTCACATTTTTTGTCCAATCCCGCCACTGTGACACCAGGGTGCGTTTTCATGAAGAGTGTCAGTACGAGTGCTGATCTAGGATCAGCCCCCCCCCCCCCCCCCCCCGTTCATGTCGTCTGATTCATCAGGATCTGAAAGGGATAATTGATCCGAGATCAGTTGACATTACTGTTCTCCTCTCCTGTTGTTTCAGCAGGTCTAATTAGCTGACATTAGTGTCCTTCTTTTCCCAGTTATGTACGCCTCCACGAATCTCCAGGACCTTATCGATGGGAAGAAACCTGTCGTATATCGCCAACGAGGTGAGTTCCCATGTCTAACATACTTTACAACGAGGTGCGTTCCCATGTCTAACATACTTTACAACGAGGTGAGTTCCCATGTCTAACATACTTTACAACGAGGTGAGTTCCCATGTTTAACATACTTTACAACGAGGTGAGTTCCCGTGTCTTACATACTTTACAACGAGGTGAGTTCCCATGTCTAACATACTTTACAACGAGGTGAGTTCCCATGTCTAACATACTTTACAACGAGGTGAGTTCCCATGTCTAACATACTTTACAACGAGGTGCGTTCCCATGTCTAACATACTTTACAACGAGGTGAGTTCCCATGTCTAACATACTTTACAACGAGGTGAGTTCCCATGTCTAACATACTTTACAACGAGGTGCGTTCCCATGTCTAACATACTTTACAACGAGGTGAGTTCCCATGTCTAACATACTATACAACGAGGTGAGTTCCCATGTCTAACATACTATACAACGAGGTGAGTTCCCCTTGTCTAATATACTATACAACGAGGTGCGTTCCCATGTCTAACATACTTTACAACGAGGTGCGTTCCCATGTCTAACATACTTTACAACGAGGTGCGTTCCCATGTCTAACATACTTTACAACGAGGTGAGTTCCCTTGACTTACATACTATACAACGAGGTGAGTTCCCCTTGTCTAACATACTATACAACGAGGTGAGTTCCCCTTGTCTAACATACTTTACAACGAGGTGAGTTCCCCTTGTCTAACATACTTTACAATGAGGTGAGTTCCCCTTGTCTAACATACTATACAACGAGGTGAGTTCCCCTTGTCTAACATACTATACAACGAGGTGAGTTCCCCTTGTCTAACATACTTTACAATGAGGTGAGTTCCCCTTGTCTAACATACTTTACAACGAGGTGAGTTCCCCTTGTCTAACATACTTTACAACGAGGTGAGTTCCCCTTGTCTAACATACTTTACAATGAGGTGAGTTCCCCTTGTCTAATATACTATACAACGAGGTGAGTTCCCCTTGTCTAACATACTATACAACGAGGTGAGTTCCCATGTCTAACATACTATACAACGAGGTGAGTTCCCATGTCTAATATACTATACAACGAGGTGAGTTCCCCTTGTCTAACATACTTTACAACGAGGTGAGTTCCCATGTCTAACATACTTTACAACGAGGTGAGTTCCCCTTGTCTAATATACTATACAACGAGGTGAGTTCCCCTTGTCTAACATACTTTACAACGAGGTGAGTTCCCATGTCTAACATACTATACAACGAGGTGAGTTCCCATGTCTAATATACTATACAACGAGGTGAGTTCCCCTTGTCTAACATACTTTACAACGAGGTGAGTTCCCATGTCTAACATACTTTACAACAAGGTGAGTTCCCCTTGTCTAATATACTATACAACGAGGTGAGTTCCCATGTCTAATATACTATACAACGAGGTGAGTTCCCCTTGTCTAATATACTTTACAACGAGGTGAGTTCCCATGTCTAACATACTTTACAACGAGGTGAGTTCCCCTTGTCTAATATACTATACAACGAGGTGAGTTCCCCTTGTCTAACATACTTTACAACGAGGTGAGTTCCCCTTGTCTAACATACTTTACAACGAGGTGAGTTCCCCTTGTCTAATATACTATACAACGAGGTGAGTTCCCATGTCTAACATACTATACAACGAGGTGAGTTCCCCTTGTCTAACATACTATACAACGAGGTGAGTTCCCATGTCTAACATACTTTACAACGAGGTGAGTTCCCATGTCTAACATACTATACAACGAGGTGAGTTCCCATGTCTAACATACTATACAACGAGGTGAGTTCCCCTTGTCTAACATACTATACAACGAGGTGAGTTCCCCTTGTCTAATATACTATACAACGAGGTGAGTTCCCCTTGTCTAACATACTATACAACGAGGTGAGTTCCCCTTGTCTAACATACTATACAACGAGGTGAGTTCCCCTTGTCTAACATACTTTACAACGAGGTGAGTTCCCCTTGTCTAATATACTATACAACGAGGTGAGTTCCCCTTGTCTAACATACTTTACAACGAGGCGAGTTCCCATGTCTAACATACTATACAACGAGGTGAGTTCCCATGTCTAACATACTATACAACGAGGTGAGTTCCCCTTGTCTAACATACTATACAACGAGGTGAGTTCCCCTTGTCTAATATACTATACAACGAGGTGAGTTCCCCTTGTCTAATATACTATACAACGAGGTGCGTTCCCATGTCTAACATACTTTACAACGAGGCGAGTTCCCATGTCTAACATACTATACAACGAGGTGAGTTCCCATGTCTAATATACTTTACAACGAGGTGAGTTCCCCTTGTCTAATATACTATACAACGAGGTGAGTTCCCCTTGTCTAATATACTTTACAACGAGGCGAGTTCCCATGTCTAACATACTATACAACGAGGTGAGTTCCCCTTGTCTAACATACTATACAACGAGGTGAGTTCCCATGTCTAACATACTTTACAACGAGGTGAGTTCCCCTTGTCTAATATACTTTACAACGAGGCGAGTTCCCATGTCTAACATACTATACAACGAGGTGAGTTCCCCTTGTCTAACATACTATACAACGAGGTGAGTTCCCATGTCTAACATACTTTACAACGAGGTGAGTTCCCCTTGTCTAATATACTTTACAACGAGGTGAGTTCCCCTTGTCTAATATACTATACAACGAGGTGAGTTCCCCTTGTCTAATATACTATACAACGAGGTGAGTTCCCCTTGTCTAACATACTTTACAACGAGGTGAGTTCCCCTTGTCTAACATACTTTACAACGAGGTGAGTTCCCCTTGTCTAATATACTATACAACGAGGTGAGTTCCCCTTGTCTAACATACTATACAACGAGGTGAGTTCCCCTTGTCTAACATACTATACAACGAGGTGAGTTCCCATGTCTAACATACTATACAACGAGGTGAGTTCCCATGTCTAACATACTATACAACGAGGTGAGTTCCCCTTGTCTAACATACTATACAACGAGGTGAGTTCCCATGTCTAACATACTATACAACGAGGTGAGTTCCCCTTGTCTAACATACTATACAACGAGGTGAGTTCCCCTTGTCTAACATACTATACAACGAGGTGAGTTCCCCTTGTCTAACATACTATACAACGAGGTGAGTTCCCATGTCTAACATACTATACAACGAGGTGAGTTCCCCTTGTCTAACATACTATACAACGAGGTGAGTTCCCCTTGTCTAACATACTATACAACGAGGTGAGTTCCCCTTGTCTAATATACTATACAACGAGGTGAGTTCCCCTTGTCTAACATACTATACAACGAGGTGAGTTCCCATGTCTAACATACTTTACAACGAGGTGAGTTCCCCTTGTCTAATATACTATACAACGAGGTGAGTTCCCATGTCTTACATACTTTACAACGAGGTGAGTTCCCATGTCTTATCTACTTTACAACGAGGTGAGTTCCCAATTCTAACATACTTTACAACGAGGTGAGTTCCCATGTCTTACATACTTTACAACGAGGTGAGTTCCCCTTGTCTAATATACTATACAACGAGGTGAGTTCCCCTTGTCTAATATACTATACAACGAGGTGAGTTCCCCTTGTCTAATATACTTTACAACGAGGTGAGTTCCCCTTGTCTAACATACTATACAACGAGGTGAGTTCCCCTTGTCTAATATACTATACAACGAGGTGAGTTCCCCTTGTCTAACATACTTTACAACGAGGTGAGTTCCCATGTCTTATCTACTTTACAACGAGGTGAGTTCCCATGTCTTACATACTTTACAACGAGGTGAGTTCCCATGTCTTATCTACTTTACAACGAGGTGAGTTCCCAATTCTAACATACTTTACAACGAGGTGAGTTCCCATGTCTTACATACTTTACAACGAGGTGAGTTCCCCTTGTCTAATATACTATACAACGAGGTGAGTTCCCCTTGTCTAACATACTTTACAACGAGGTGAGTTCCCCTTGTCTAACATACTTTACAACGAGGTGAGTTCCCGTGTCTTACAGTAAATTAGGAAAACCTGTCTGTGTGTGTAGTTGACCATGTCTGTCTGTCTGTCTGTCTGGCTCTCTTTCTTTCTTTCTCTCTCTTTCTTTCTCTCTCTCCCTCTCCCTCCATCTCTCTCCCTCTCAGAAGCGTCACATAGAGTTGATAGAGCTGGAGAACGATGGGAAGGGGCTGGGCTTCGGCATTGTAGGGGGTCGATCCTCTGGAGTCCTGGTCAAAACCATCCTACCAAGTGGCCCTGCTGGACTGGTATGTCAGTCAATCAATCAATACAATATCAACTTAGTTTGATCAGCCTAAGTGAAATGTGACAAAGTCACACTGCTGGATAATATAGACATGAAACACACCGTAGGTTCAAACACGTTTTGACTTTGCCAGTGTCACCTTCAACCCCCGCTGTGTACGACAACCATCCACTTGTGAATTGTCTTTAAATTACTGAGTTAGCTTTTAAAAAAATGTGATTTGCGAGGTCACCATGTCAAAGTAGAACACAAAAATCTGTAAAAGTGATTAAAAAGTGATGTAACATCCCTCCCCTCCCAGGACAAGCGTCTGCGCAGCGGGGACCACATCCTGCGTATCGGGGACACAGACCTGGCAGGCATGGGCAACGAGGAAGTGGCTCACGTTCTCCGCAACGCAGGGTCAAGGGTCAAACTGCTCATTGCTAGGGACGTCGCGGTCTCCACTGGAACCAACGACCTCTCCCTCTCCTCGCCCCCACTCCCTCTCCTCGCCCAGCAACAACAGAGGGTGGCCAGGATGGGCAAACAGGTATGTGTGGAGGGGAGAGGTGGGTGATATTGTTGGTCCAGGATGGGCAAACAGGTATGTGTGGAGGGGAGAGGTGGGTGATGTTGTTGGTCCAGGATGGGCAAACAGGTATGTGTGGAGGGGAGAGGTGGGTGATGTTGTTGGTCCAGGATGGGCAAACAGGTATGTGTGGAGGGGAGAGATGGGTGATGTTGTTGGTCCAGGATGGGCAAACAGGTATGTGTGGAGGGGAGAGGTGGGTGATGTTGTTGGTCCAGGACAAGTCCTCGGTGATGTGGACACAGAGGAACTTAAAACTCGTGACTCTCTCTACTGCAGTCCCGTTGATTTGGACCGGGGCCTGTTCCCTCCTCTGCTTCCTGAAGTCAACAATCAACTCCTTTGTTTTGCTTTGACGTTGAGGTAGAGGTTGTTGTCATGGCACCACAATGCCAACTCACTTACCTCCTCCAAATAGGCTGAATTGTCGTTGTTGGTTACAACCGTGGTGTCGTTAGCAAACTTGATGATGGAGTTGGTGTCATGCAAAGCCACACGGTCGTACGTGAACAGGGAGAACAGCAGAGGACTGAGGACACACCCCTGGGGGGCCCCTGTGTTAAGAGTCAACGTGGAGGAGGTGTTGTTGCCAATCCTCACAGCCTGTGGTCTGCCCATCAGGAAGTCTTTAAGAGAGACAGAAAGTGAGAGAGATTATGAGAGATCAGAAGGCGTACTGTCAGTGGTTTAATCATGTGTATTTATCTACCTGTGTTATTCAGTTGAGGGTACTTCACCCTTTGCAGAGCTGCTCTGCTGGCATCCTATACACGCCGTAGCCTGGCTGGCACGACCCAATAAGAGATGAGAAGGCCCAGGGATCCAAACTAAGGACACGCCATAGCCTGGCTGGCATGAACCAATAAGCGCCTAGAACACTCGAAAGTCATTATTGCACAATTGATATTACAATATTTAACACATTATTGAAACAATGCAATTTCTGATTAACAATAAAACAACCAAATTATCATGTAAATTATTTTTTGGGGAAGGTGTCCCCTGTGGACAATACCCTGTGTTGTGTATTGTGTTCCATATCTCCATAGTAACACATTTCCTGTGTTGTGTATTGTGTTCCATATCTCCATAGTAACACATTTCTCCCTGTGTTGTGTATTGTGTTCCGTATCTCCATAGTAACACATTTCTCCCTGTGTTGTGTATTGTGTTCCGTATCTCCATAGTAACTCATTTCTCCCTGTGTTGTGTATTGTGTTCCATATCTCCATAGTAACACATTTCTCCCTGTGTTGTGTATTGTGTTCCGTATCTCCATAGTAACACATTTCTCCCTGTGTTGTGTATTGTGTTCCGTATCTCCATAGTAACTCATTTCTCCCTGTGTTGTGTATTGTGTTCCATATCTCCATAGTAACACATTTCTCCCTGTGTTGTGTATTGTGTTCCGTATCTCCATAGTAACACATTTCTCCCTGTGTTGTGTATTGT
>NW_023493672.1:725000-777500 GCF_013265735.2 Oncorhynchus mykiss | reverse complement strand
TGGGCACAGAGACGTCAATTCAACATCTATTCCACGTTGATGCAACGTTGTCATTTCATTGAAAACCAACGTTGATTCAACCAGTGTGTGTCTAGTGGGATTACATCTACTTTGCTGTCTTCATACACAAGTTACATACGTACATTGTTAACTCTCTGTGTGTGTGTGTGTGTACGTGCGTGCGTGCGTCTGTGCGTGTGTGTGTGTGGTGTGTACTGTATGTGTGTGTGTGTGTGTGTGTGTGTGTGTGTGTGTGTGTGTTTGGGCCACAGGAAAACAAATGTCTCTGCGTGAGATGTCCAGAAGAGCCAGTATGATGTACTCTGAACAACGACTAGACGCCAGAACCGGTACATATTATGCACGAGTATCTGTGTGTGTGTGTGTGTGTGTGTGTGTGTGTGTGTGTGTGTGTGTGTGTGTGTGTGTGTGTGTGTATGTGTGTGTGTGTGACATATTTGTATGTGTGCTCACTCCTATTCTTAGTCCTCTGCAGTCAAATGTTCAGTCAACTCATTCAGCTGATTTCAGATCATTTCTTGACCTCCCTTTGGTTTATATTGAGCTGTTGAGTTCTTTACAGGAGTTTACTGTAAATCAACTCTGATTACTGGAAAGGCTGTTAGAGGTAGTTCTCTACAGGAGGTTACTGTAAATCAACTCTGATTACTGGAAGGATGTTGGAGGTAGTTCTCTACAGGAGGTTACTGTAAATCAACTCTGATTACTGGAAGGCTGTTAGAGGTAGTTCTTTACAGGAGGTTACTGTAAATCAACTGATTACTGGAAGGCTGTTAGAGGTAGTGACTATTCTTTATATGACGCTAATGCGTGTGTGTGTGTGTGTGTGTGTGTGTGTGTGTGTGCGTGCGTGCGTGTGTGTGTGTTGAAGGAGGGAAGCTGACTGCAGCAGAGGAAGAGGAGTTGAAGAGCAGGTGGCAGGCTGCTCTGGGACCCAGATATCAAGTGGTTGTACGTCTCAGACTAACTTCTCATAGTTACACATATGATCATATACCAGATTACAGCTTGTAATGACTGATGCAAACCCTTCCAAACGTATATCTGTCTGTCTACAAATATTACCTCTGGCTTAGTACAGCTATCCAGAGTACCGCTATCCTGAGTACAGCTATACAGAGTACAGCTATACAGAGTACACCTATCCAGAGTACAGCTATCCAGAGTACAGCTATCCAGAGTACAGCTATCCAGAGTACAGCTATCCAGAGTACAGCTATCCAGAGTACAGCTATCCAGAGTACAGCTATCCAGAGTACAGCTATCCAGAGTACAGCTATCCAGAGTACAGCTATCCAGAGTACAGCTATCCAGAGTACAGCTATCCAGAGTACAGCTATCCAGAGTACAGCTATCCAGAGTACAGCTATCCAGAGTACAGCTATACATAGAACAGTCGTGGCCAAAAGTTTTGAGAATGACACAAATATACATTTTCACAAGGTCTTCTGTCTCAGTTTGTATGATGGCAATTTGCATATACTCCAGAATGTCATGAAGAGTGATCAGATGAATTGCAATTCATTTGCAAAGTCCCTCTTTACCATGCAAAATGAACTGAATCCCCCAAAACAACATTTCCACTGCATTTCAGCCCTGCCACAAAAGGACCAGCTGACATCATGTCAGTGATTCTCTCGTTAACGCAGGTGTGAGTGTTGACAAGGACAAGGCTGGAGATCACTCTGTTCTGCTGATTGAGTTCGATAAAAGCCTTTGACACTTGAAATGCTTGTAATTATACTTCAGTATTCCATAATAACATCTGACAAAAATATCTAAACACTATAACACTAATATCTAACAATATCTAGACACTGAAGCAGAAAACTTTGGGGAAATTAATATGTGTGTCATTCTCAAAACTTTTGGCCTTGACTGTACAGCTAGAGAGAGGAGAGTGTTATTAACCCCTACTATCCCTCCTCTTCCCAGGTGTGTCAGCTATAGAGAGTGTTATTAACCCCTACTATCCCTCCCCTTCCCAGGTGTGTCAGCTATAGAGAGTGTTATTAACCCCTACTATCCCTCCTCTTCCCAGGTGTGTCAGCTATAGAGAGTGTTATTAACCCCTACTATCCCTCCCCTTCCCAGGTGTGTCAGCTATAGAGAGGAGAGTGTTATTAACCCCTACTATCCCTCCCCTTCCCAGGTGTGTCAGCTATAGAGAGTGTTATTAACCCCTACTATCCCTCCCCTTCCCAGGTGTGTCAGCTATAGAGAGTGTTATTAACCCCTACTATCCCTCCCCTTCCCAGGTGTGTCAGCTATAGAGAGTGTTATTAACCCCTACTATCCCTCCCCTTCCCAGGTGTGTCAGCTGTAGAGAGTGTTATTAACCCCTACTATCCCTCCCCTTCCCAGGTGTGTCAGCTATAGAGAGTGTTATTAACCCCTACTATCCCTCCCCTTCCCAGGTGTGTCAGCTATAGAGAGTGTTATTAACCCCTACTATCCCTCCCCTTCCCAGGTGTGTCAGCTATAGAGAGTGTTATTAACCCCTACTATCCCTCCCCTTCCCAGGTGTGTCAGCTATAGAGGGTGTTATTAACCCCTACTATCCCTCCCCTTCCCAGGTGTGTCAGCTATAGAGAGTGTTATTAACCCCTACTATCCCTCCCCTTCCCAGGTGTGTCAGCTATAGAGAGTGTTATTAACCCCTACTATCCCTCACCTTCCCAGGTGTGTCAGCTATAGAGAGTGTTATTAACCCCTACTATCCCTCCCCTTCCCAGGTGTGTCAGCTATAGAGAGTGTTATTAACCCCTACTATCCCTCCCCTTCCCAGGTGTGTCAGCTATAGAGAGTGTTATTAACCCCTACTATCCCTCCCCTTCCCAGGTGTGTCAGCTATAGAGAGTGTTATTAACCCCTACTATCCCTCCCCTTCCCAGGTGTGTCAGCTATAGAGGGTGTTATTAACCCCTACTGTCCCTGCCCTTCCCAGGTGTGTCAGCTATAGAGAGTGTTATTAACCCCTACTGTCCCTGCCCTTCCCAGGTGTGTCAGCTATAGAGAGGAGAGTGTTATTAACCCCTACTCTCCCTCCCCTTCCCAGGTGTGTCAGCTAGAGAGGTTCAGTGAGACCAGTGGTCTAGGCATCAGCATGGAGGCCAGGGCAGGACACCACTACCTGTGCTCCGTCTTACCTGAGGGGCCCGTCGGACAGAGCAGGAAGATACACCCTGGAGACCAGATACTGGAGGTGGGAGTGACTGATTAACATCCATACATTCATTTAAACAAAACATATTTCACCTTTATTTAACCAGGTAGGCCAGTTGAGAACACCTTTATTTAACCAGGTAGGCCAGTTGAGAACACCTTTATTTAACCAGGTACGCCAGTTGAGAACACCTTTATTTAACCAGGTAGGCCAGTTGAGAACACCTTTATTTAACCAGGTAGGCTAGTTGAGAACACCTTTATTTAACCAGGTACGCCAGTTGAGAACACCTTTATTTAACCAGGTAGGCCAGTTGAGAACACCTTTATTTAACCAGGTACGCCAGTTGAGAACACCTTTATTTAACCAGGTAGGCCAGTTGAGAACACCTTTATTTAACCAGGTAGGCTAGTTGAGAACACCTTTATTTAACCAGGTAGGCTAGTTGAGAACACCTTTATTTAACCAGGTAGGCAAGTTGAGAACACCTTTATTTAACCAGGTAGGCTAGTTGAGAACACCTTTATTTAACCAAGTAGGCCAGTTGAGAACAAGTTCTCATTAACAACTGCGACCTGGACAAGATAAAGCAAAGCAGTTCGACACATACAACGACACAGAGTTACACATGGAGTAAAACAAACATACAGTAAATAATACAGTAGAATAAGTCTATATACAGTGTGTGTCAATGAGGTAGGAAAAGGGAGGTAAGGCAATAAATAGGCCATAGTGGCAAAGTAATTACAATATAGAAATTAAACACTGGAGTGATAGATGTACAGAAGATGATGATTAATTTGTTCATTCATTGGTTTGTTCGTTCATCCATTAATTAATTTGTTCATTGGTGTGTTCAGTCGTTAATTGATTTATTAATTTGTTCATTTATTTGGTTTGTTAATGAATTAATTTGTTCTTTAATTCACTGCTTTGTCCATTCATTCATTCATTCATTTGTTCATTCATTCATTCATTTGTTCATTCATTCATTCATTTGTTCATTCATTCATTCATTCATTCATTTGTTCATTCATTCATTCATTCATTCATTTGTTCATTCATTCATGTATTCGCCCATCCACACATCCAATGGAACATTGACCCTGTTATGCTATGATGTAGCTACATACAGCACATTCAACATGTTTGCTGACCAGACGAGCTTCTCCCCTCTCCCAGGCGAATGGTATCCCTCTGATAGGAGAGACTCACAGAGAGGTGATCAGCGTTCTGAGAGAGCTGCCTCTGTGTGTCTGTATGGTGTGCTGCCGCGTCGTGCACCCACAGCTACGGGACAGTGACCACGATGATGATGATGATGAAGATGTACAGCTCCCCCTCAAAGAGCTACTGGCTGAGTTCAATGGCAAGGTAGAGAGGGATGGGGAGGAGGGATGGAGGGGGAGATGGAGAGATGGGGAGATGGAGGGGGAGGAGGGATGGAGGGGGAGGTGGGATGGAGGAATAGGGAAATGGAGGGGAGATGGAGGGATGGGGAGATGGAGGGGGAGGAGGGATGGAGGTGGAGATGGAGAGATGGAGAGATGGAGAGATGGGGAGATAGAGGGGGAGGAGGGATGGAGGGGGAGGTGGGATGGAGGAATAGGGAAATGGAGGGGAGATGGAGGGATGGGGAGATGGAGGGGGAGGAGGGATGGATGGGGAGGTGGGATGGAGGAATAGGGAAATGGAGGGGAGATGGGGAGATGGAGGGGTGGGGAGCTGGAGGGATGCCAAAATGGAGGGGGAATGGGGAGATGGATGGATGGGAAGATGAAGGGGTGGGGTGATGGAGGAATATGGAGATGGAGGAATATGGAGGGATATGGAGATGGAGGGATATGGATATGGATATGGAGATGGAGGGATATGGAGATGGAGGGATATGGAGATGGTGTCAGACATATTGGTGGCGTCAATCCAATCCTTTTGATACCATTAGGCGGAGTGATCAAGTAGACACTATTTCTGGAAGAAGGGTGGAAAGATAGTCAATCAGACTGCTGCCGGGGTGTCATAGGAGATGTGCCCTAACTCTCTCTCTCCTCTCCCAGTCCCAGTATGACCAGCCCTGCTGTCTACTTCCTGGTTGTAACAACAGGGATTGTGGGAGTCGTGGTTTTAATAAGCCTGTGTCTCCTCCTCTGGCCATGTGGGAGAGAGACAGTCAGGTGATAGAGCTGGTGAAGGGAGAGGAAGGCCTGGGATTCAGCATCCTAGACTACCAGGTAAGACTGTGGTGCGTCTCCATGGTCTAACGTAGCTTCCTACTCTCCCCTCTTTCAACTGGTTTGGGATAACTAGTAATGTAGACCAGGAGACGAGGAGAGGATGGTGGGCCAAAGAGTGGATCCTTTGGAAAGACAATAAAAAAATAAAAAAAGATGAACTGGGAAGCAAAACAATTGTAGTCTCTCCTTTCTATTGGACTTCCCTTTGGGAGGACATGACCTTTGAACTGCTGTTCACCTGTTCCTTATGTTGTCCCTCTCCAGGACCCAGAGGACGACTCTAAGACTGTTCTGGTGATCCGCTCCCTGGTCCCCGGTGGCGTGGCCGACTCAGACGGACGCCTGCTGCCCGGTGACCGGCTCATGTCCGTCAACGACGTGGACCTGGTCCGGTCGACGCTGGAGCGAGCCGTGCACGTCCTCAAAACCACCGGCTACGGGGTCGTGCGCATCGGCGTCGCCAAGCCGCTGCCGGTACGACAGTAACCCAAAACACTCTAACACTGTATACTGTATACCACCCTCCTCCTGTATACCACCCTCCTCCTGTATACTACCCTCCTCCTGTATACCACCCTCCTCCTGTATACCACCCTCCTCCTGTATACCACCCTCCTCCTGTATACCACCCTCCTCCTGTATACCACCCTCCTCCTGTATACTAGGTGGGGCCCACCCTCCTCCTGTATACTAGGGGGGACCCACCCTCCTCCTGTATACTAGGGGGGGCACCCTCTTCCTGTATACTAGAGGCGGGCACCCTCCTCCTGTATACTAGGGGGGGGGCGCACCCTCCTCCTGTATCCCTCCTCCTGTAAACTAGGGGCCACCCTCCTCCTGTATACTAGGGCCCCCCCTCCTGTATACTAGGGGGGTGGGGGCCCACCCTCCTCCTGGATACTAGGGGGGCCCACCATCCTCCTGTATACTAGGGCCCCCCCTCCTGTATACTAGGGGGGCCCACCCTCCTCCTGTATACTAGGGGGGCCCACCATCCTCCTGTATACTAGGGCCCCCCCTCCTGTATACTAGGGGGGCCACCCTCCTCCTGGATACTAGGGGGGCCCACCCTCCTCGAGGAGGGTGGCCCACCCTCCTCCTGTATACTAGGGGGGCCCACCTTCCTCCTGTATACTAGTATACTAGGCCCCCCCTCCTGTATACTAGGGGGGCCCACCCTCCTCCTGTATACTAGGGCCCCCCCTCCTGTATACTAGGGGGGCCCACCCTACTCCTGTATACTAGGGGCCCCCCTCCTGTATACTAGGGGGGCCCACCCTCCTCCTGTATACTAGGGGGGCCCACTCTCCTCCTGTATACTAGGGGGGGGCACCCTCTTCCTGTATACTAGGGGGTCTTCCTGTATACTAGGGGGGCCCACCCTCCTCCTGTATACTAGGGGCCACGCTCCTGTATACTAGGGGGGCTCACCCTCCTCCTGTATACTAGGGGGGCCCACCCTCCTCCTGGATACTAGGTGGGGCCCACCCTCCTCCTGTATACTAGGGGGGCTCACCCTCTTCCTGTATACTAGGGGGGCCCACTCTCCTCCTGTATAAAATGATGAGAGTCGTTAATTTCTGACTACAGTGGGGTTTTTAAGAAATATAAATAATGTATACATGTAGTGAATAGCCAAATACAACGTTTTGCCATCAGTCACACAGTCAACCTTAGTAGTTGTATGACACTTTTGTCTAAGACAATACTAGTACTGATCTTCTACCACCTATCACATAACACAGTCAGTACATGTAGTTTATATCTACCACCATAACACAGTCAGTACATGTAGTTTATATCTACCACCATAACACAGTCAGTACATGTAGTTTATATCTCCCACCATAACACAGTCAGTACATGTAGTTTATATCTACCACCATAACACAGTCAGTACATGTAGTTTATATCTACCACCATAACACAGTCAGTACATGTAGTTTACCACCATAACACAGTCAGTACATGTAGTTTATATCTACCACCATAACACAGTCAGTACATGTAGTTTACCACCATAACACAGTCAGTACATGTAGTTTATATCTACCACCATAACACAGTCAGTACATGTAGTTTATATCTACCACCATAACACAGTCAGTACATGTAGTTTATATCTACCACCATAACACAGTCAGTACATGTAGTTTACCACCATAACACAGTCAGTACATGTAGTTTATATCTACACCATAACACAGTCAGTACATGTAGTTTATATCTACCACCATAACACAGTCAGTACATGTAGTTTATATCTACCACCATAACACAGTCAGTACATGTAGTTTATATCTACCACCATAACACAGTCAATACATGTAGTTTACCACCATAACACAGTCAGTACATGTAGTTTATATCTACCACCATAACACAGTCAATACATGTAGTTTATATCTACCACCATAACACAGTCAGTACATGTAGTTTATATCTACCACCATAACACAGTCAATACATGTAGTTTACCACCATAACACAGTCAATACATGTAGTTTATATCTACCACCATAACACAGTCAGTACATATAGTTTATATCTACCACCATAACACAGTCAGTACATGTAGTTTATATCTACCACCATAACACAGTCAATACATGTAGTTTATATCTACCACCATAACACAGTCAGTACATGTAGTTTATATCTACCACCATAACACAGTCAGTACATGTAGTTTATATCTACCACCATAACACAGTCAGTACATGTAGTTTACCACCATAACACAGTCAGTACATGTAGTTTATATCTACCACCATAACACAGTCAGTACATGTAGTTTATATCTACCACCATAACACAGTCAGTACATGTAGTTTACCACCATAACACAGTCAGTACATGTAGTTTATATCTACACCATAACACAGTCAATACATGTAGTTTATATCTACCACCATAACACAGTCAGTACATGTAGTTTATATCTACCACCATAACACAGTCAGTACATGTAGTTTATATCTACCACCATAACACAGTCAGTACATGTAGTTTATATCTACCACCATAACACAGTCAATACATGTAGTTTACCACCATAACACAGTCAGTACATGTAGTTTACCACCATAACACAGTCAATACATGTAGTTTATATCTACCACCATAACACAGTCAGTACATGTAGTTTACCACCATAACACAGTCAGTACATGTAGTTTATATCTACCACCATAACACAGTCAGTACATGTAGTTTATATCTACCACCATAACACAGTCAGTACATGTAGTTTATATCTACCACCATAACACAGTCAGTACATGTAGTTTATATCTCCCACCATAACACAGTCAGTACATGTAGTTTATATCTACCACCATAACACAGTCAGTACATGTAGTTTACCACCATAACACAGTCAGTACATGTAGTTTATATCTACCACCATAACACAGTCAGTACATGTAGTTTATATCTACCACCATAACACAGTCAGTACATGTAGTTTATATCTACCACCATAACACAGTCAGTACATGTAGTTTACCACCATAACACAGTCAGTACATGTAGTTTACCACCATAACACAGTCAGTACATGTAGTTTATATCTACCACCATAACACAGTCAATACATGTAGTTTATATCTACCACCATAACACAGTCAGTACATGTAGTTTATATCTACCACCATAACACAGTCAGTACATGTAGTTTATATCTACCACCATAACACAGTCAGTACATGTAGTTTATATCTACCACCATAACACAGTCAGTACATGTAGTTTACCACCATAACACAGTCAGTACATGTAGTTTACCACCATAACACAGTCAGTACATGTAGTTTATATCTACCACCATAACACAGTCAGTACATGTAGTTTATATCTACCACCATAACACAGTCAGTACATGTAGTTTACCACCATAACACAGTCAGTACATGTAGTTTACCACCATAACACAGTCAGTACATGTAGTTTATATCTACCACCATAACACAGTCAGTACATGTAGTTTATATCTACCACCATAACACAGTCAGTACATGTAGTTTATATCTACCACCATAACGCAGTCAGTACATGTAGTTTATATCTACCACCATAACACAGTCAATACATGTAGTTTATATCTACCACCATAACACAGTCAATACATGTAGTTTACCACCATAACACAGTCAGTACATGTAGTTTATATCTACCACCATAACACAGTCAATACATGTAGTTTACCACCATAACACAGTCAGTACATGTAGTTTATATCTACCACCATAACACAGTCAGTACATGTAGTTTATATCTACCACCATAACGCAGTCAGTACATGTAGTTTATATCTACCACCATAACACAGTCAATACATGTAGTTTATATCTACCACCATAACACAGTCAATACATGTAGTTTACCACCATAACACAGTCAGTACATGTAGTTTATATCTACCACCATAACACAGTCAATACATGTAGTTTACCACCATAACACAGTCAGTACATGTAGTTTATATCTCCCACCATAACACAGTCAGTACATGTAGTTTATATCTACCACCATAAGACAGTCAGTACATGTAGTTTACCACCATAACACAGTCAGTACATGTAGTTTATATCTACCACCATAACACAGTCAATACATGTAGTTTATATCTCCCACCATAACACAGTCAATACATGTAGTTTATATCTACCACCATAACACAGTCAGTACATGTAGTTTATATCTACCACCATAACACAGTCAATACATGTAGTTTACCACCATAACACAGTCAGTACATGTAGTTTACCACCATAACACAGTCAGTACATGTAGTTTACCACCATAACACAGTCAGTACATGTAGTTTACCACCATAACACAGTCAATACATGTAGTTTATATCTACCACCATAACACAGTCAGTACATGTAGTTTATATCTACCACCATAACACAGTCAGTACATGTTGTTTACCACCATAACACAGTCAGTACATGTAGTTTATATCTACCACCATAACACAGTCAATACATGTAGTTTATATCTACCACCATAACACAGTCAATACATGTAGTTTATATCTACCACCATAACACAGTCAATACATGTAGTTTATATCTACCACCATAACACAGTCAGTACATGTTGTTTACCACCATAACACAGTCAGTACATGTAGTTTATATCTACCACCATAACACAGTCAGTACATGTAGTTTATATCTACCACCATAACACAGTCAATACATGTAGTTTACCACCATAACACAGTCAATACATGTAGTTTATATCTACCACCATAACACAGTCAGTACATGTAGTTTATATCTACACCATAACACAGTCAGTACATGTAGTTTACCACCATAACACAGTCAGTACATGTAGTTTATATCTACCACCATAACACAGTCAGTACATGTAGTTTACCACCATAACACAGTCAGTACATGTAGTTTACCACCATAACACAGTCAGTACATGTAGTTTACCACCATAACACAGTCAGTACATGTAGTTTACCACCATAACACAGTCAGTACATGTAGTTTATATCTACCACCATAACACAGTCAGTACATGTAGTTTACCACCATAACACAGTCAGTACATGTAGTTTACCACCATAACACAGTCAGTACATGTAGTTTATATCTACCACCATAACACAGTCAGTACATGTAGTTTATATCTACCACCATAACACAGTCAGTACATGTAGTTTACCACCATAACACAGTCAGTACATGTAGTTTACCACCATAACACAGTCAGTACATGTAGTTTACCACCATAACACAGTCAGTACATGTAGTTTATATCTACCACCATAACACAGTCAGTACATGTAGTTTATATCTACCACCATAACACAGTCAGTACATGTAGTTTATATCTACCACCATAACGCAGTCAGTACATGTAGTTTATATCTACCACCATAACACAGTCAGTACATGTAGTTTACCACCATAACACAGTCAGTACATGTAGTTTACCACCATAACACAGTCAGTACATGTAGTTTATATCTACCACCATAACACAGTCAATACATGTAGTTTATATCTACCACCATAACAC
Source organism: Oncorhynchus mykiss (assembly GCF_013265735.2). Taxonomy (NCBI): domain Eukaryota; kingdom Metazoa; phylum Chordata; class Actinopteri; order Salmoniformes; family Salmonidae; genus Oncorhynchus; species Oncorhynchus mykiss. Next base: position 766,034 of record NW_023493672.1, on the reverse strand, counting down.
AGTCAGTACATGTAGTTTATATCTACCACCATAACACAGTCAGTACATGTAGTTTATATCTACCACCATAACGCAGTCAGTACATGTAGTTTATATCTACCACCATAACACAGTCAATACATGTAGTTTATATCTACCACCATAACACAGTCAATACATGTAGTTTACCACCATAACACAGTCAGTACATGTAGTTTACCACCATAACACAGTCAGTACATGTAGTTTATATCTCCCACCATAACACAGTCAGTACATGTAGTTTATATCTACCACCATAACACAGTCAGTACATGTAGTTTATATCTACCACCATAACACAGTCAGTACATGTAGTTTATATCTACCACCATAACACAGTCAGTACATGTAGTTTATATCTCCCACCATAACACAGTCAGTACATGTAGTTTATATCTACCACCATAACACAGTCAGTACATGTAGTTTATATCTACCACCATAACACAGTCAGTACATGTAGTTTATATCTACCACCATAACACAGTCAATACATGTAGTTTACCACCATAACACAGTCAGTACATGTAGTTTACCACCATAACACAGTCAGTACATGTAGTTTATATCTACCACCATAACACAGTCAGTACATGTAGTTTACCACCATAACACAGTCAGTACATGTAGTTTATATCTCCCACCATAACACAGTCAGTACATGTAGTTTATATCTACCACCATAACACAGTCAGTACATGCAGTTTATATCTACCACCATAACACAGTCAGTACATGTAGTTTATATCTCCCACCATAACACAGTCAGTACATGTAGTTTATATCTACCACCATAACACAGTCAGTACATGTAGTTTACCACCATAACACAGTCAGTACATGTAGTTTATATCTACCACCATAACACAGTCAGTACATGTAGTTTATATCTACACCATAACACAGTCAGTACATGTAGTTTACCACCATAACACAGTCAGTACATGTAGTTTACCACCATAACACAGTCAGTACATGTAGTTTATATCTACCACCATAACACAGTCAGTACATGTAGTTTATATCTACCACCATAACACAGTCAATACATGTAGTTTACCACCATAACACAGTCAGTACATGTAGTTTATATCTACACCATAACACAGTCAGTACATGTAGTTTACCACCATAACACAGTCAGTACATGTAGTTTACCACCATAACACAGTCAGTACATGTAGTTTATATCTACCACCATAACACAGTCAGTACATGTAGTTTATATCTACCACCATAACACAGTCAATACATGTAGTTTACCACCATAACACAGTCAGTACATGTAGTTTATATCTACCACCATAACACAGTCAGTACATGTAGTTTATATCTACCACCATAACACAGTCAGTACATGTAGTTTACCACCATAACACAGTCAGTACATGTAGTTTATATCTACCACCATAACACAGTCAGTACATGTAGTTTATATCTACCACCATAACACAGTCAGTACATGTAGTTTACCACCATAACACAGTCAATACATGTAGTTTATATCTACCACCATAACACAGTCAATACATGTAGTTTACCACCATAACACAGTCAATACATGTAGTTTATATCTACCACCATAACACAGTCAGTACATGTAGTTTATATCTACCACCATAACACAGTCAGTACATGTAGTTTATATCTACCACCATAACACAGTCAGTACATGTAGTTTACCACCATAACACAGTCAGTACATGTAGTTTATATCTACCACCATAACACAGTCAGTACATGTAGTTTACCACCATAACACAGTCAGTACATGTAGTTTACCACCATAACACAGTCAGTACATGTAGTTTATATCTACCACCATAACACAGTCAGTACATGTAGTTTACCACCATAACACAGTCAGTACATGTAGTTTACCACCATAACACAGTCAGTACATGTAGTTTACCACCATAACACAGTCAGTACATGTAGTTTACCACCATAACACAGTCAGTACATGTAGTTTATATCTACCACCATAACACAGTCAGTACATGTAGTTTATATCTACCACCATAACACAGTCAGTACATGTAGTTTACCACCATAACACAGTCAGTACATGTAGTTTATATCTACCACCATAACACAGTCAGTACATGTAGTTTACCACCATAACACAGTCAGTACATGTAGTTTACCACCATAACACAGTCAGTACATGTAGTTTACCACCATAACACAGTCAGTACATGTAGTTTATATCTACCACCATAACACAGTCAGTACATGTAGTTTACCACCATAACACAGTCAGTACATGTAGTTTATATCTACCACCATAACACAGTCAGTACATGTAGTTTATATCTACCACCATAACACAGTCAGTACATGTAGTTTATATCTACCACCATAACACAGTCAGTACATGTAGTTTACCACCATAACACAGTCAGTACATGTAGTTTATATCTACCACCATAACACAGTCAGTACATGTAGTTTACCACCATAACACAGTCAGTACATGTAGTTTATATCTACCACCATAACACAGTCAGTACATGTAGTTTACCACCATAACACAGTCAGTACATGTAGTTTACCACCATAACACAGTCAGTACATGTAGTTTATATCTACCACCATAACACAGTCAGTACATGTAGTTTATATCTACCACCATAACACAGTCAATACATGTAGTTTACCACCATAACACAGTCAGTACATGTAGTTTACCACCATAACACAGTCAGTACATGTAGTTTACCACCATAACACAGTCAGTACATGTAGTTTACCACCATAACACAGTCAGTACATGTAGTTTATATCTACACCATAACACAGTCAATACATGTAGTTTATATCTACCACCATAACACAGTCAGTACATGTAGTTTACCACCATAACACAGTCAGTACATGTAGTTTATATCTACCACCATAACACAGTCAGTACATGTAGTTTATATCTACCACCATAACACAGTCAGTACATGTAGTTTACCACCATAACACAGTCAGTACATGTAGTTTATATCTACACCATAACACAGTCAGTACATGTAGTTTATATCTACACCATAACACAGTCAGTACATGTAGTTTATATCTACCACCATAACACAGTCAGTACATGTAGTTTACCACCATAACACAGTCAGTACATGTAGTTTATATCTACACCATAACACAGTCAGTACATGTAGTTTATATCTACCACCATAACACAGTCAATACATGTAGTTTATATCTACCACCATAACACAGTCAGTACATGTAGTTTATATCTACCACCATAACACAGTCAATACATGTAGTTTATATCTACCACCATAACACAGTCAGTACATGTAGTTTATATCTACACCATAACACAGTCAGTACATGTAGTTTACCACCATAACACAGTCAGTACATGTAGTTTATATCTACCACCATAACACAGTCAGTACATGTAGTTTACCACCATAACACAGTCAGTACATGTAGTTTATATCTACCACCATAACACAGTCAGTACATGTAGTTTATATCTCCCACCATAACACAGTCAGTACATGTAGTTTATATCTACCACCATAACACAGTCAGTACATGTAGTTTATATCTACCACCATAACACAGTCAGTACATGTAGTTTATATCTACCACCATAACACAGTCAGTACATGTAGTTTACCACCATAACACAGTCAGTACATGTAGTTTATATCTACCACCATAACACAGTCAATACATGTAGTTTACCACCATAACACAGTCAGTACATGTAGTTTATATCTACCACCATAACACAGTCAGTACATGTAGTTTACCACCATAACACAGTCAGTACATGTAGTTTATATCTACCACCATAACACAGTCAGTACATGTAGTTTACCACCATAACACAGTCAGTACATGTAGTTTACCACCATAACACAGTCAGTACATGTAGTTTACCACCATAACACAGTCAGTACATGTAGTTTATATCTACCACCATAACACAGTCAGTACATGTAGTTTATATCTACCACCATAACACAGTCAGTACATGTAGTTTACCACCATAACACAGTCAGTACATGTAGTTTATATCTACCACCATAACACAGTCAGTACATGTAGTTTACCACCATAACACAGTCAGTACATGTAGTTTATATCTACCACCATAACACAGTCAGTACATGTAGTTTACCACCATAACACAGTCAGTACATGTAGTTTACCACCATAACACAGTCAGTACATGTAGTTTATATCTACCACCATAACACAGTCAGTACATGTAGTTTATATCTACCACCATAACACAGTCAATACATGTAGTTTACCACCATAACACAGTCAGTACATGTAGTTTACCACCATAACACAGTCAGTACATGTAGTTTACCACCATAACACAGTCAGTACATGTAGTTTACCACCATAACACAGTCAGTACATGTAGTTTATATCTACACCATAACACAGTCAATACATGTAGTTTATATCTACCACCATAACACAGTCAGTACATGTAGTTTACCACCATAACACAGTCAGTACATGTAGTTTATATCTACCACCATAACACAGTCAGTACATGTAGTTTATATCTACCACCATAACACAGTCAGTACATGTAGTTTACCACCATAACACAGTCAGTACATGTAGTTTATATCTACACCATAACACAGTCAGTACATGTAGTTTATATCTACACCATAACACAGTCAGTACATGTAGTTTATATCTACCACCATAACACAGTCAGTACATGTAGTTTACCACCATAACACAGTCAGTACATGTAGTTTATATCTACACCATAACACAGTCAGTACATGTAGTTTATATCTACCACCATAACACAGTCAATACATGTAGTTTATATCTACCACCATAACACAGTCAGTACATGTAGTTTATATCTACCACCATAACACAGTCAATACATGTAGTTTATATCTACCACCATAACACAGTCAGTACATGTAGTTTATATCTACACCATAACACAGTCAGTACATGTAGTTTACCACCATAACACAGTCAGTACATGTAGTTTATATCTACCACCATAACACAGTCAGTACATGTAGTTTACCACCATAACACAGTCAGTACATGTAGTTTATATCTACCACCATAACACAGTCAGTACATGTAGTTTATATCTCCCACCATAACACAGTCAGTACATGTAGTTTATATCTACCACCATAACACAGTCAGTACATGTAGTTTATATCTACCACCATAACACAGTCAGTACATGTAGTTTATATCTACCACCATAACACAGTCAGTACATGTAGTTTACCACCATAACACAGTCAGTACATGTAGTTTATATCTACCACCATAACACAGTCAATACATGTAGTTTACCACCATAACACAGTCAGTACATGTAGTTTATATCTACCACCATAACACAGTCAGTACATGTAGTTTACCACCATAACACAGTCAGTACATGTAGTTTATATCTACCACCATAACACAGTCAGTACATGTAGTTTACCACCATAACACAGTCAGTACATGTAGTTTACCACCATAACACAGTCAGTACATGTAGTTTACCACCATAACACAGTCAGTACATGTAGTTTATTTCTGCCCACAGTGTGTTGTAACTCTTGTTGTTGCCTGTGTCCTAGTAACAGTAGGGCAGCAGAGAGAACCTCTTGTTACCAACCTGCTGAATATTTCATGGTGTTGAGAAATGAACACAATGCCTGACCACACTACTAGAGAGAGAAAGGGGTGGGGGGAGAGAGAGAGTTGGAGAGAGGGAGTAGAAAGAGAGAAGGAAAGGTAGGTGGGGAGGAGGTGAGGAGAGAGACTAGAAAGAGAGAAGGAAAAGTAGTTGAGGAGGAGGTGAAGAGAGAGAGACAGGTAGAGAGAGAAAGAGAGTGTCCAATTCCCCCATTCACAATTCACTCTCTTTACCCTGTTAGCTTCGATGCTAATTCGGCCAGACCAGAACTCTATCGGGTCTATATTCCTCTCCGTTTCCTACAGACCCTGTCCACCTCTGACCCTCCACCTTTGACCTTTCACGTATCCCTCAGATCGAGTGTTGTGTCCTGGAGTCCATCCCAGAGTCGTCGAGGTCGTCGAGAGACGAGACCCAGTCGTTATCGAGAGATGAGAAGGATACTCTCCACTCAGCTGGGATGCTAGCCTCCTCCACACAGCAGGCGCATGCTAACAGCTACGGCTCACACCAGAGGAACAGCCAACCGTGCTCCACACTGAAGGTAAGAAACCTTCTTAACAGTCAAGTGACATCAACACCTCAGGGTTAGCTTCGCTACTCTACTGTAAGGACCGAAATAACTTGGAACAAGTAGCAGTGCTCACAATGCTAACTCTAGAAAGTACGTTTTTCTCTGTTAGTGTAGCGAAGAACCCGAAATCGTGTGGAAATGATAACAAGCTAAAGTGAAAAACAAGACAGAGTGTTTATATGCTAAAGCAGGCAGCCATCTCACTCTCTGGATCAATAGTCACAGCTCACCTTACTGTTTGCTATAGTACCTGTTCAGGTCAAACGAATGGAAAGATATGAGTCAAGTGTGTGAATAGGAACTAGTCAACCTAGGGTATGTTTTTATCCTCCCACCCCTTAGAGAAGTGGCCTATTCCAAATTGTTTGTACTTCAGTAAATGGTGTTCACATTCTGCCATACTCGGTTCCTGTATCATACTGACCTGTAGATACAACACTGTTCACTCTATAGGTTCCTGTACTGACCTGTAGATACAACACTGTTCCCTCTATAGGTTCCTGTATCATACTGACCTGTAGATACAACACTGTTCCCTCTATAGGTTCCTGTACTGACCTGTAGATACAACACTGTTCCCTCTATAGGTTCCTGTATCGTACTGACCTGTAAATACAACACTGTTCCCTCTATAGGTTCCTGTACTGACCTGTAGATACAACACTGTTCCCTCTATAGGTTCCTGTACTGACCTGTAGATACAACACTGTTCCCTCTATAGGTTCCTGTACTGACCTGTAGATACAACACTGTTCCCTCTATAGGTTCCTGTACTGACCTGTAGATACAACACTGTTCCCTCTATAGGTTCCTGTACTGACCTGTAAATACAACACTGTTCCCTCTATAGGTTCCTGTATCATACTGACCTGTAGATACAACACTGTTCCCTCTATAGGTTCCTGTATCGTACTGACCTGTAGATACAACACTGTTCCCTCTATAGGTTCCTGTACTGACCTGTAGATACAACACTGTTCCCTCTATAGGTTCCTGTATCATACTGACCTGTAGATACAACACTGTTCCCTCTATAGGTTCCTGTATCGTACTGACCTGTAGATACAACACTGTTCCCTCTATAGGTTCCTGTACTGACCTGTAGATACAACACTGATCCCTCTATAGGTTCCTGTATCATACTGACCTGTAGATACAACACTGTTCCGTCTATAGGTTCCTGTACTGACCTGTAGATACAACACTGTTTCGTCTATAGCTTAGTTTATTTCCTGTTTAGAGTCATTGGGCCAGCTGGATCAGTGTCATTGGGCCAGCTGGATCGGTGTTATTGGGCCAGCTGGATCAGTGTCATTGGGCGAGCTGGATCATTGTCATTGGGCCAGCTGGATCAGTGTTATTGGGCCAGCTGGATCAGTGTCATTGGGCGAGCTGGATCATTGTCATTGGGCGAGCTGGATCATTGTCATTGGGCCAGCTTGATCAGTGTCATTGGGCCAGCTGGATCAGTGTCATCGGGCCAGCTGGATCAGTGTCATTGGGCGAGCTGGATCAGTGTCATTGGGCGAGCTGGATCATTGTCATTGGGCCAGCTTGATCAGTGTCATTGGGCCAGCTGGATCAGTGTCATCGGGCCAGCTGGATCAGTGTCATCGGGCCAGCTGGATCAGTGTCATCGGGCTAGGCTCAGAGAAAGTGCTAGTGCCTAGTGTCTTCTTCATTGTGAGGACGTTATAATCATTCACTGTCCGACATTAAATCACTCAGCAGGTTTTTTGTGTTTCGACTTTCACTTAAATTACACTGAATCAGCCAATGCTTCTCTGAAATGTTAAGGTTCCCGGTGTTGATTATGGGCACCAAGCATGCTACCTCTACCGTACACCTGTTCTAAGTACAACACAGAAGCTCTCTTGACGTCCCTAACTGTTCTGAAAAGCTTGTAGACCTGCTACAAATGGACAGCGATACATTGGACACAAACAGTTAGGCTACTGTCTCACGCCCTTCATTCATCCGTTTATCCTTCTTTTTGTCCAGTCATCCATCAGTTCATTCATCCATCCTTCCTTTGATTGATTGATTGATTCATCCCTTTATTTTCTGTTATCTTTCTCAGGACGAGAAATCTCCACGTCATTGTTCCAGCGGCAACATGGAGGACGGCGATAAGCTCCTGGCCCCGCCCCCTTCTTCTTTCGGCAGCCATTTTGAGAGGACAATCACTGTTGTCAGGGGCAACCGTAGCCTTGGTATGTTATCGGTGTTTTTCATTGTGGCGGGGTGTCTGTGTGTGTACGTCGTCGGCACGGCGATACTGGGCGGAGAGGAGGAGAAGCTGATAATCGAGGGAAGTCAAAGATTTTTTCAGGAGATGAGGTGAACACTGGTGTTTCTTAATAAGGGAATATCTGTTAAAAGAGCTTATTGAATTTATAAAGTCGTATTGAATTCAATCAATCAAGTTGAAAACGTGAGAGAAAGAGAGAGAAAGAGAGAGAGGAAGAGAGAGAGGAAGAACAGAGAGGAAGAAAGTTGACTTGCACTTTTTATTAAGGGCACCATAGAAAACCCATGTTGTTTACTGTGAAAGAGGGAGTGGACCTCTGAAAACCCATGTTGTTGACTGTGAAAGAGAGAGTGGACCTCTGTTAATTAGAAAACCCATGTTGTTGACTGTGAAAGAGGGAGTGGACCTCTGTTAATTAGAAAACCCATGTTGTTGACTGTGAAAGAGGGAGTGGACCTCTGTTAATTAAAAAACCCATGTTGTTGACTGTGAAAGAGGGAGTGGACCTCTGTTAATTAGAAAACCCATGTTGATTACTGTGAAAGAGTGAGTGGACCTCTGAAAACCCATGTTGTTGACTGTGAAAGAGAGAGTGGACCTCCGTTAATAAGAAAACCCATGTTGTTGACTGTGAAAGAGGGAGTGGACCTCTGTTAATTAGAAAACCCATGTTGTTGACTGTGAAAGAGGGAGTGGACCTCTGTTAATAAGAAAACCCATGTTGTTGACTGTGAAAGAGACAGAAGACCTCTGTTAATAAGAAAACCCATGTTGTTTACTGTGAAAGAGTGAGTGGACCTCTGAAAACCCGTGTTGTTGACTGTGAAAGAGACAGAGAACTGAACCTTTATTTAACTAGGCTACTGGGGAACAGTGGGTTAACTGCCTTGTTCAGGGGCAGAATTATATATTTTTACCTTGTCAGCTCGGGGATTCGACCCAGCAACCTTTGCGGTTACTGGCCCAACACTCTAACTACTAGGCTACCTGCCTCCTCTAACCACTAGGCTACCTGCCTCCTCTAACCACTAGGCTACCTGCCTCCTCTAACCACTAGGCTACCTGCCTCCTCTAACCACTAGGCTACCTGCCTCCTCTAACCACTAGGCTACCTGCCTCCTCTAACCACTAGGCTACCTGCCTCCTCTAACCACTAGGCTACCTGCCTCCTCTAACCACTAGGCTACCTCCCTCCTCTAACCACTAGGCTACCTGCCTCCTCTAACCACTAGGCTACCTCCCTCCTCTAACCACTAGGCTACCTGCCTCCTCTAACCACTAGGCTACCTGTCTCCTCTAACTACTAGGCTACCTGCCTCCTCTAACCACCAGGCTACCTGCCTCCTCTAACCACTAGGCTACCTGCCTCCTCTAACCACTAGGCTACCTGCCTCCTCTAACCACTAGGCTACCTGCCTCCTCTAACCACTAGGCCACCTGCCTCCTCTAACCACTAGGCTACCTGTCACATTGTCATCATCACTCTAATGACAGGAATGCCAGTGACACCTGTCTGTTTTGTCTCTAGGTTTGTCAGCAACATGGTAGGACTATAGTCATGTTATTGATTTGGTTAATTTGCCATCACTTTAGAGAAGTTCGTTTCCCAGAATCCATTTTTGAATGTATCAGACTTCGGCAGTGTAGTTTGGCTACTTTACTTTGTGTGCGAGCATTCAGACCTAGAATGCTTTGTGGAATTATTGTTGGTCCATTTGGGACGACAGAATGTTGTGAGCATATCGTTGTTATTTTAGCACTAAGGTGTGTTTATAGTTATTACCTTGCCTGACACCTTACCAACATTAGATGTTCAGAATGACACCAAAGAGATAAATCTCTACATTTACAACTATATATATATATTTATTACTGTACTGTGTATGGTATGGCTTTGGCAGTTTTGTGTGAACATGTGTTTTTTTTTGTTGGTGAACTCACCTTTTTGTGAGAACACATTTGAGAAAGTTGTGAGAGATTTGTGAGAATCCTAATTCGTGTTTTGTTTGTTTTGTGGACCCCATCGTTTGTTAGAACACACATTTGTGAGAACACCGTTTATGTGAGAACACCGTTTATGTGAACGTCTCGTTTGGTTTTTAACGCGTAGTTTGCTAAAAAAAAAAGAGACGGTTGTGTGTGTGTGAGAACATTTGTTAGTCTGTGATGTTTTGTTTCTTGCCTTGGGGAATGCATGGGGGGTGTTGTTTCATGTTTGTTTCGTTTGTGAGAGGTCAAATGCGTGACACTTTAGTTCTTGGTTCGTTTGAGACGGTTTCTTCACAAATGCGTGAAACTGCTTTTTGATTTCTTTGTTTCTGTCTTTGTGGTTTTTGTGGGTTCTTACTAGCCTGTTTATTAACTGGAAATGTCTGTCTTAAGGAAAAGCTACAGACAAAAATAAGCGGTTAAACCATGATAGTTAATATGATATTATATTACTCAATGTTATCTTTACAGATTATATATATTTAGATTTATATACATTTATATATATTTATATATTTATATATATTTATATATTTATATATATTTATATGTATTTATATATATTGTAATACATTGATATATATTTATATATATTTATATGCATTTATATATATTTAGATATATATTTATATACATTTATATAATATATACATTTATATATATTTATATACATTTATATATTTATATATATATATATTTATATATATTTAAATATATTGATATACATTGATATGTATTGATATATATTTATATACATGTATATATTTATATACATTTATATATATTTATATACATATATATATATATATATTTATATACATTTATATACATTTATATACATGTATATACATTTATATATATATATATATATATTTATATACATTTATATACATTTATATATATATTTATATACATTTATATATATATATATATATATATACATTTATATATATATATATATTTATATACAGTTGCTGTGAAGGAAAGTGCTGTCTGTTCGTGTACCTATCAGATCTTTCACTGTAGCGTCTCTCAGAGGTCAATAACTGTGATTGTCTATGTGGCTGTAACCCATATGCACTATGATTGTATTGTAATTTGAATGTAATGAGAGAAGAAATATTTTAAAAAATCAATAAACTATATATTTTAAACATACATAAAACGTCATTTATTTTTGATCTAACTTCAAATTGTGTACGCTCATAGTGTGTTGGTGTGGTCCCTTGGTGTAGATGTGATCTGATTAGTGTGTAGTCCTAATGCACTCCTCCGCAAGTTTGTGTTTCCCGTTGTATGTGTGTGTGTGTGTGTGTGTGTGTGTGTGTGTGTGTGTGTGTGTTATCCTTGCTGAATACTAGATAGCCAATGCAAGCCTCTTAAAGCCATGTTTGTGTGCAACTGTGTTTGTTTAATCTTCCTAGCACCCTTTTTGTACCTGTGCCACTGAGGTGTGTGTATCTGTCTGCGTGTGTGTGCGTGTGTGTGCGTGTGTGTGTGTGCGTGTGTGTGTATGTGTGTGTGTGTGCACGCTAGCCGTCTGTCAGTGTTGGCATTAGTTCAATGTTGGGGGTTAACCCACCAGTCACCTGTTCCCCACCTCCTCCCTGTATGTGTGTGTCTGTGACTGCAGACGGATGGGGGATGTGTGTGTGTGTGTGTGTGTGTCTGTCTGTGAGCGCAGACGGATGGGGGATGTGTGTGTCCTTGTACAACGAGTTGGCCCAATTCACTCAGAACATTACCTCTGTTATTGGGGGTGAAACCCCACTGTGGGGACACTCAGAACATTACCTCTGTTATTGGGGGTGAAACCCCACTGTGGGGACACTCAGAACATTACCTCTGTTATTGGGGGTGAAACCCCACTGTGGGGACACTCAGAACATTACCTCTGTTATTAGGGGTGAAACCCCACTGTGGGGACACTCAGAACATTACCTCTGTTATTGGGGGTGAAACCCCACTGTGGGGACACTCAGAACATTACCTCTGTTATTGGGGGTGAAACCCCACTGTGGGGTCACTCAGAACATTACCTCTGTTATTGGGGGTGAAACCCCACTGTGGGGTCACTCAGAACATTACCTCTGTTATTGAGGGTAAAACCCCACTGTGGGGGCACTCAGAACATTACCTCTGTTATTGGGGGTAAAACCCCACTGTGGGGGCACTCAGAACATTACCTCTGTTATTGGGGGTAAAACCCCACTGTGGGGGCACTCAGAACATTACCTCTGTTATTGGAGGTGAAACCCCACTGTGGGGGCACTCAGAACATTACCTCTGTTATTGACACTATCAGAGGTGTCAGCTGTGTTAAAACAATAACACTATCAGAGGTGTCAGCAGTGTTAAAACAATAACACTATATGAGGTGTCAGCTGTGTTAAAACAATAACACTATATGAGGTGTCAGCTGTGTTAAAACCAGGTAAATTGAGGAGAACATTCTCTCTTTTTTAAAAGCTATAATGACATGACCTGAGTGTGACTACAGGTATATGTGTTGTAATGTAACTACAGGTATATGTGTTGTAGTGTGTTGTAGTGTAACTACAGGTATATGTGTTGTAGTGTGACTACAGGTATATGTGTTGTAGTGTAACTACAGGTATATGTGTTGTAGTGTGACTACAGGTATATGTGTTGTAGTGTAACTACAGGTATATGTGTTGTAGTGTGTTGTAGTGTGTTGTAGTGTAACTACAGGTATATGTGTTGTAGTGTGACTACAGGTATATGTGTTGTAGTGTAACTACAGGTATATGTGTTGTAGTGTGTTGTAGTGTGACTACAGGTATATGTGTTGTAGTGTGTTGTAGTGTGACTACAGGTATATGTGTTGTAGTGTGTTGTAGTGTGACTACAGGTATATGTGTTGTAGTGTAACTACAGGTATATGTGTTGTAGTGTAACTACAGGTATATGTGTTGTAGTGTAACTACAGGTATATGTGTTGTAGTGTAACTACAGGTATATGTGTTGTAGTGTAACTACAGGTATATGTGTTGTAGTGTGTTGTAGTGTAACTACAGGTATATGTGTTGTAGTGTGACTACAGGTAAATGTGTTGTAGTGTGACTACAGGTATATGTGTTGTAGTGTAACTACAGGTATATGTGTTGTAATGTGACTATAGGTAAATGTGTTGTAGTGTAACTACAGGTATATGTGTTGTAGTGTAACTACAGGTATATGTGTTGTAGTGTGACTACAGGTATATGTGTTGTAGTGTGTTGTAGTGTAACTACAGGTAAATGTGTTGTAGTGTAACTACAGGTATATGTGTTGTAGTGTGACTACAGGTATATGTGTTGTAGTGTAACTACAGGTATATGTGTTGTAGTGTAACTACAGGTATATGTGTTGTAGTGTAACTACAGGTATATGTGTTGTAGTGTACTACAGGTATATGTGTTGTAGTGTGTTGTAATGTGACTACAGGTATATGTGTTGTAGTGTGACTACAGGTATATGTGTTGTAGTGTGACTACAGGTATATGTGTTGTAGTGTGACTACAGGTATATGTGTTGTAGTGTGTTGTAGTGTGACTACAGGTATATGTGTTGTAGTGTGTTGTAGTGTGACTACAGGTATATGTGTTGTAGTGTAACTACAGGTATATGTGTTGTAGTGTAACTACAGGTATATGTGTTGTAGTGTAACTACAGGTATATGTGTTGTAGTGTGTTGTAGTGTAACTACAGGTATATGTGTTGTAGTGTGACTACAGGTATATGTGTTGTAGTGTGTTGTAGTGTACTACAGGTATATGTGTTGTAGTGTGACTACAGGTATATGTGTTGTAGTGTGACTACAGGTATATGTGTTGTAGTGTAACTACAGGTATATGTGTTGTAGTGTAACTACAGGTATATGTGTTGTAGTGTAACTACAGGTATATGTGTTGTAGTGTGACTACAGGTATATGTGTTGTAGTGTGACTACAGGTATATGTGTTGTAGTGTGACTACAGGTATATGTGTTGTAGTGTGACTACAGGTATATGTGTTGTAGTGTGACTACAGGTATATGTGTTGTAGTGTGACTACAGGTATATGTGTTGTAGTGTAACTACAGGTATATGTGTTGTAATGTGTTGTAGTGTAACTACAGGTATATGTGTTGTAGTGTGACTACAGGTGTATGTGTTGTAGTGTGACTACAGGTATATGTGTTGTAGTGTAACTACAGGCATATGTGTTGTAGTGTAACTACAGGTATATGTGTTGTAGTGTGACTACAGGTATATGTGTTGTAGTGTGACTACAGGTATATGTGTTGTAGTGTGTTGTAGTGTAACTACAGGTATATGTGTTGTAGTGTGTTGTAGTGTACTACAGGTATATGTGTTGTAGTGTGACTACAGGTATATGTGTTGTAGTGTAACTACAGGTATATGTGTTGTAGTGTGACTACAGGTATATGTGTTGTAGTGTGTTGTAATGTGACTACAGGTATATGTGTTGTAGTGTGACTACAGGTATATGTGTTGTAGTGTAACTACAGGCATATGTGTTGTAGTGTAACTACAGGTATATGTGTTGTAGTGTGACTACAGGTATATGTGTTGTAGTGTAACTACAGGTATATGTGTTGTAGTGTAACTACAGGTATATGTGTTGTAGTGTAACTACAGGCATATGTGTTGTAGTGTAACTACAGGTATATGTGTTGTAGTGTGACTACAGGTATATGTGTTGTAGTGTGACTACAGGTATATGTGTTGTAGTGTGTTGTAGTGTAACTACAGGTATATGTGTTGTAGTGTAACTACAGGTATATGTGTTGTAGTGTAACTACAGGTATATGTGTTGTAGTGTAACTACAGGTATATGTGTTGTAGTGTAACTACAGGTATATGTGTTGTAATGTGACTACAGGTATATGTGTTGTAGTGTAACTACAGGTATATGTGTTGTAGTGTGTTGTAGTGTAACTACAGGTATATGTGTTGTAGTGTGTTGTAGTGTACTACAGGTATATGTGTTGTAGTGTGACTACAGGTATATGTGTTGTAGTGTAACTACAGGTATATGTGTTGTAGTGTGACTACAGGTATATGTGTTGTAGTGTGTTGTAATGTGACTACAGGTATATGTGTTGTAGTGTGACTACAGGTATATGTGTTGTAGTGTGTTGTAGTGTAACTACAGGTATATGTGTTGTAGTGTGACTACAGGTATATGTGTTGTAGTGTAACTACAGGTATATGTGTTGTAGTGTGTTGTAGTGTAACTACAGGTATATGTGTTGTAGTGTGTTGTAGTGTACTACAGGTATATGTGTTGTAGTGTGACTACAGGTATATGTGTTGTAGTGTAACTACAGGTATATGTGTTGTAGTGTAACTACAGGTATATGTGTTGTAGTGTGACTACAGGTATATGTGTTGTAGTGTAACTACAGGTATATGTGTTGTAGTGTAACTACAGGTATATGTGTTGTAATGTAACTACAGGTATATGTGTTGTAATGTAACTACAGGTATATGTGTTGTAGTGTAACTACAGGTATATGTGTTGTAGTGTAACTACAGGTATATGTGTTGTAGTGTGTTGTAGTGTAACTACAGGTATATGTGTTGTAATGTGACTACAGGTATATGTGTTGTAGTGTGTTGTAGTGTAACTACAGGTATATGTGTTGTAGTGTGTTGTAGTGTAACTACAGGTATATGTGTTGTAGTGTAACTACAGGTATATGTGTTGTAGTGTAACTACAGGTATATGTGTTGTAGTGTAACTACAGGTATATGTGTTGTAATGTGTTGTAATGTGACTACAGGTATATGTGTTGTAATGTGTTGTAATGTGACTACAGGTATATATATATATGTGTGTGTGTGTTAACAGGCCTGACAGTGAGTGTTACTACAGGTACAGTGCCTTGCGAAAATATTCGGCCCCCTTGAACTTTGCGACCATTTGCCACATTTCAGGCTTCAAACATAAAGATATAAAACTGTATTTTTTTGTGAAGAATCAACAACAAGTGGGACACAATCATGAAGTGGAACGACATTTATTGGATATTTCAAACTTTTTTAACAAATCAAAAACTGAAAAATTGGGCGTGCAAAATTATTCAGCCCCTTTACTTTCAGTGCAGCAAACTCTCTCCAGAAGTTCAGTGAGGATCTCTGAATGATCCAATGTTGACCTAAATGACTAATGATGATAAATACAATCCACCTGTCTCAAGTCTCCGTATAAATGCACCTGCACTGTGATAGTCTCAGAGGTCCGTTAAAAGCGCAGAGAGCATCATGAAGAACAAGGAACACACCAGGCAGGTCCGAGATACTGTTGTGAAGAAGTTTAAAGCCGGATTTGGATACAAAAAGATTTCCCAAGCTTTAAACATCCCAATCAGCACTGTGCAAGCAATAATATTGAAATGGAAGGAGTATCAGACCACTGCAAATCTACCAAGACCTGGCCGTCCCTCTAAACTTTCAGCTCATACAAGGAGAAGACTGATCAGAGATGCAGCCAAGAGGCCCATGATCACTCTGGATGAACTGCAGAGATCTACAGCTGAGGTGGGAGACTCTGTCCATAGGACAACAATCAGTCGTATATTGCACAAATCTGGCCTTTATGGAAGAGTGGCAAGAAGAAAGCCATTTCTTAAAGATATCCATAAAAAGTGTTGTTTAAAGTTTACCACAATCCACCTGGGAGACACACCAAACATGTGGAAGAAGGTGCTCTGGTCAGATGAAAGCAAAATTGAACTTTTTGGCAACAATGCAAAACGTTATGTTTGGCGTAAAAGCAACACAGCTCATCACCCTGAACACACCATCCCCACTGTCAAACATGGTGGTGGCAGCATCATGGTTTGGGCCTGATGGGAAGATGGATGGAGCCAAATACAGGACCATTCTGGAAGAAAACCTGATGGAGTCTGCAAAAGACCTGAGACTGGGACGGAGATTTGTCTTCCAACAAGACATTGATCCAAAACATAAAGCAAAATCTACAATGTAATGGTTCAAAAATAAACATATCCAGGTGTTAGAATGGCCAAGTCAAAGTCCAGACCTGAATCCAATCGAGTGGGAATCTGTGGAAAGAACTGAAAACTGCTGTTCACAAATGTTCTCCATCCAACCTCACTGAGCTCGAGCTGTTTTGCAAGGAGGAATGGGAAAAAATGTCAGTCTCTCGATGTGCAAAACTGATAGAGACATACCCCAAGCGACTTACAGCTGTAATCGCAGCAAAAGGTGGCGCTACAAAGTATTATCTTAAGGGGGCTGAATAATTTTGCACGCCCAATTTTTCAGTTTTTGATTTGTTAAAAAAGTTTGAAATATCCAATAAATGTCGTTCCACTTCATGATTGTGTCCCACTTGTTGTTGATTCTTCACAAAAAAATACAGTTTTATATCTTTATGTTTGAAGCCTGAAATGTGGCAAAAGGTCTCAAAGTTCAAGGGGGCCGAATACTTTCGCAAGGCACTGTATGTATGTGTGTGTGTGTTAACAGGCCTGACAGTGAGTGTTACTACAGGTGTATGTGTGTGTGTGTTAACAGGCCTGACAGTGAGTGCTATGAAGGATGGCTCAGGGATGTTGATCCGGTCAGTGGTCCGTGGAGGGTCTGTCTGTCAGGACGGGAGGCTGGGCGTCGGGGACACTATCCTGGCTGTTAACGGAGAACCCACCACCAACCTGACCAACGCTATGTGCAGAGCCATGCTGCGGAGACACTCTGTTATAGGTTCAGATATGAGGTAACACACACCTACAGTCTACTGTATATATAGACATTCACACCAGCAACCAACCTGACCAACGCTATGTGCAGAGCCATGCTGAGGAGACACTCTGTTATAGGTTCAGATATGAGGTAACACACACCTACAGTCTACTGTATATATAGACATTCACACCAGCCACCAACCTGACCTGACCAACACTGTGGCTGGAGTCGTGATGCAGAGGAGTTCTGTTATAGGTCCAGATAGGAGTTGACCAGGACACACCCTCAGAACCAAAAGGCTGAATCCAAACTCTCCTGTCTTTCCTTGTCCTTTAATGTCCAGTATCCTTTAATGTCCAGTATCCTTTAATGTCCAGTATCCTTTAATATCCAGTATCCTTTAATATCCTTTAATATCCTTCAATGTCCAGTATCCTTTAATATCCAGTATCCTTTAATATCCTTTAATATCTAGTATCCTTTAATATCCTTTAATATCTAGTATCCTTTAATATCCAGTATCCTTTAATATCCTTTAATATCCAGTATCCTTTAATATCCTTTAATGTCCAGTATCCTTTAATGTCCAGTATCCTTTAATATCCTTTAATATCCTTCAATGTCCAGTATCCTTTAATATCCAGTATCCTTTAATATCCTTTAATATCTAGTATCCTTTAATATCCTTTAATATCTAGTATCCTTTAATATCCAGTATCCATTAATATCCTTTAATATCCAGTATCCTTTAATATCCTTTAATATCCAGTATCCTTTAATATCCAGTATCCTTTAATAGCAAGTATCCTTTAATATCCTTTAATGTCGTCAAGTATCCTTTAATGTCCAGTATCCTTTAATATCCAGTATCATTTAATATCCAGTATCCTTTAATATCCTTTAATATCCTTTAATGTCCAGTATCCTTTAATATCCTTTAATATCCAGTATCCTTTAATATCCAGTATCCTTTAATATCCTTTAATATCCAGTATCCTTTAATATCCTTTAATATCCAGTATCCTTTAATATCCAGTATCCTTTAATGTCCAGTATCCTTTAATATCCTTTAATATCCAGTATCCTTTAATATCCTTTAATATCCAGTATCCTTTAATATCCAGTATCCTTTAATATCCAGTATCCTTTTATATCCGGTATCCTTTAATATCCTTTAATATCCAGTATCATTTAATATCCAGTATCCTTTAATGTCCAGTATCCTTTAATGTCCAGTATCCTTTAATATCCAGTATCCTTTAATATCTAGTATCCTTTAATATCCAGTATTATTTAATGTCCTGTATCCTTTAATATCCAGTATCCTTTAATATCCTTTAATATCCAGTATCCTTTAATATCCTTTAATATCCAGTATCCTTTAATGTCCAGTATCCTTTAATGTCCAGTATCCTTTAATGTCCTTTAATGTCCAGTATCCTTTAATATCCAGTATCCTTTAATATCCAGTATCCTTTAATGTCCAGTATCCTTTAATATCCTTTAATGTCCAGTATCCTTTAATATCCTTTATTATCCAGTATCCTTTAATATCCAGTATCCTTTAATATCCAGTATCCTTTAATATCCTTTAATATCCTTTAATATCCAGTATCTTTTAATATCCAGTATCCTTTAATGTCCAGTATCCTTTAATGTCCAGTATCCTTTAATGTCCAGTATCCTTTAATATCCAGTATCCTTTAATGTTCAGTATCCTTTAATATCCAGTATCCTTTAATATCCAGTATCCTTTAATATCCTTTAATATCCAGTATCCTTTAATATACAGTATCCTTTAATATCCAGTATCCTTTAATATCCAGTATCCTTTAATGTCCAGTATCCTTTAATATCCTTTAATGTCCAGTATCCTTTAATATCCTTTATTATCCAGTATCCTTTAATATCCAGTATCCTTTAATATCCAGTATCCTTTAATATCCTTTAATATCCTTTAATGTCCAGTATCCTTTAATATCCTTTAATATCCAGGATCCTTTAATATCCAGTATCCTTTAATATCCAGTATCCTTTAATGTCCAGTATCCTTTAATATCCTTTAATATCCTTTAATGTCCAGTATCCTTTAATATCCTTTAATATCCAGTATCCTTTAATATCCAGTATCCTATAATATCATTTAATATCCTTTAATGTCCAGTATCCTTTAATATCCTTTAATATCCAGTATCCTTTAATGTCCAGTATCCTTTAATGTCCAGTATCCTTTAATGTCCAGTATCCTTTAATGTCCAGTATCCTTTAATATCCAGTATCCTTTAATATCAAGTATCCTTTAATATCCTTTAATGTCGTCAAGTATCCTTTAATGTCCAGTATCCTTTAATATCCAGTATCATTTAATATCCAGTATCCTTTAATATCCTTTAATATCATTTAATGTCCAGTATCCTTTAATATCCTTTAATATCCAGTATCCTTTAATATCCAGTATCCTTTAATATCCTTTAATATCCAGTATCCTTTAATATCCTTTAATATCCAGTATCCTTTAATATCCAGTATCCTTTAATGTCCAGTATCCTTTAATATCCTTTAATATCCAGTATCCTTTAATATCCTTTACTATCCAGTATCCTTTAATATCCAGTATCCTTTAATATCCAGTATCCTTTTATATCCGGTATCCTTTAATATCCTTTAATATCCAGTATCCTTTAATATCCAGTATCCTTTAATGTCCAGTATCCTTTAATATCCAGTATCCTTTAATATCCAGTATCCTTTAATATCTAGTATCCTTTAATATCCAGTATCATTTAATGTCCTGTATCCTTTAATATCCAGTATCCTTTAATGTCCAGTATCCTTTAATGTCCAGTATCCTTTAATGTCCAGTATCCTTTAATATCCAGTATCCTTTAATATCCTTTAATATCCTTCAATGTCCAGTATCCTTTAATATCCAGTATCCTTTAATATCCTTTAATATCTAGTATCCTTTAATATCCTTTAATATCTAGTATCCTTTAATATCCAGTATCCTTTAATATCCTTTAATATCCAGTATCCTTTAATATCCTTTAATGTCCAGTATCCTTTAATGTCCAGTATCCTTTAATATCCTTTAATATCTAGTATCCTTTAATATCCTTTAATATCTAGTATCCTTTAATATCCAGTATCCATTAATATCCTTTAATATCCAGTATCCTTTAATATCCTTTAATGTCCAGTATCCTTTAATATCCAGTATCCTTTAATGTCCAGTATCCTTTAATATCCAGTATCCTTTAATATCCTTTAATGTCCAGTATCCTTTAATATCCTTTAATATCCAGTATCCTTTAATATCCTTTAATATCCAGTATCCTTTAATATCCTTTAATGTCCAGTATCCTTTAATATCCAGTATCCTTTAATATCCTTTAATATCCAGTATCCTTTAATATCCAGTATCCTTTAATATCCAGTATCCTTTAATATCCAGTATCCTTTAATAGCATGTATCCTTTAATATCCTTTAATGTCGTCAAGTATCCTTTAATGTCCAGTATCCTTTAATATCCAGTATCATTTAATATCCAGTATCCTTTAATATCCTTTAATATCCTTTAATGTCCAGTATCCTTTAATATCCTTTAATATCCAGTATCCTTTAATATCCAGTATCCTTTAATATCCTTTAATATCCAGTATCCTTTAATATCCTTTAATATCCAGTATCCTTTAATATCCAGTATCCTTTAATGTCCAGTATCCTTTAATATCCTTTAATATCCAGTATCCTTTAATATCCTTTAATATCCAGTATCCTTTAATATCCAGTATCCTTTAATATCCAGTATCCTTTTATATCCGGTATCCTTTAATATCCTTTAATATCCAGTATCCTTTAATATCCAGTATCCTTTAATGTCCAGTATCCTTTAATGTCCAGTATCCTTTAATATCCAGTATCCTTTAATATCTAGTATCCTTTAATATCCAGTATTATTTAATGTCCTGTATCCTTTAATATCCAGTATCCTTTAATATCCTTTAATATCCAGTATCCTTTAATATCCTTTAATATCCAGTATCCTTTAATGTCCAGTATCCTTTAATGTCCAGTATCCTTTAATGTCCTTTAATGTCCAGTATCCTTTAATATCCAGTATCCTTTAATATCCAGTATCCTTTAATGTCCAGTATCCTTTAATATCCTTTAATGTCCAGTATCCTTTAATATCCTTTATTATCCAGTATCCTTTAATATCCAGTATCCTTTAATATCCAGTATCCTTTAATATCCTTTAATATCCTTTAATATCCAGTATCTTTTAATATCCAGTATCCTTTAATGTCCAGTATCCTTTAATGTCCAGTATCCTTTAATGTCCAGTATCCTTTAATATCCAGTATCCTTTAATGTTCAGTATCCTTTAATATCCAGTATCCTTTAATATCCAGTATCCTTTAATATCCTTTAATATCCAGTATCCTTTAATATACAGTATCCTTTAATATCCAGTATCCTTTAATATCCAGTATCCTTTAATATCCAGTATCCTTTAATGTCCAGTATCCTTTAATATCCTTTAATGTCCAGTATCCTTTAATATCCTTTATTATCCAGTATCCTTTAATATCCAGTATCCTTTAATATCCAGTATCCTTTAATATCCTTTAATATCCTTTAATGTCCAGTATCCTTTAATATCCTTTAATATCCAGGATCCTTTAATATCCAGTATCCTTTAATATCCAGTATCCTTTAATGTCCAGTATCCTTTAATATCCTTTAATATCCTTTAATGTCCAGTATCCTTTAATATCCTTTAATATCCAGTATCCTTTAATATCCAGTATCCTATAATATCATTTAATATCCTTTAATGTCCAGTATCCTTTAATATCCTTTAATATCCAGTATCCTTTAATGTCCAGTATCCTTTAATGTCCAGTATCCTTTAATGTCCAGTATCCTTTAATGTCCAGTATCCTTTAATATCCAGTATCCTTTAATGTCCAGTATCCTTTAATATCCAGTATCCTTTAATATCCAGTATCCTTTAATATCCTTTAATATCCAGTATCCTTTAATATCCAGTATCCTTTAATATTCTTTAATGTCCAGTATCATTTAATATCCTTTAATATCCAGTATCCTTTAATATCCAGTATCCTTTAATATCTGGTATCCTTTAATATCCAGTATCCTTTAATATCCAGTATTCTTTAATATCCTTTAATATCCAGTATCCTTTAATATCCAGTATCCTTTAATATCCTTTAATATCCAGTATCCTTTAATATCCTTTAATATCCAGTATCCTTTAATATCCAGTATCCTTTGATATCTAGTATCCTTTAATATCCAGTATCCTTTAATATCCTTTAATATCCAGTATCCTTTAATATAATTTAATATCCAGTATCCTTTAATATCCAGTATCCTTTAATATCCATTATCCTTTAATATCCAGTATCCTTTAATATCCATTATCCTTAAATATACATTATCCTTTAATATCCAGTATCCTTTAATATTCATTATCCTTTAATATCCATTATCCTTTAATATCCAGTATCCTTTAATATCCAGTATCCTTTAATATCCAGTATCCTTTAATATCCAGTATCCTTTAATATCCAGTATCCTTTAATATCTAGTATCCTTTAATATCTAGTATCCTTTAATATCCAGTATCCTTTAATATCCTTTAATATCCAGTATCCTTTAATATCCAGTATCCTTTAATATCCAGTATCATTTAATATCCAGTATCCTTTAATATCCAGTATCCTTTAATATCTAGTATCCTTTAATATCTAGTATCCTTTAATATCCAGTATCCTTTAATATCCTTTAATATCCAGTATCATTTAATATCCAGTATCCTTTAATATCCAGTATCCTTTAATATCTAGTATCCTTTAATATCTAGTATCCTTTAATATCTAGTATCCTTTAATATCCAGTATCCTTTAATATCCTTTAATGTCCAGTATCCTTTAATATCCTTTAATGTCCAGTATCCTTTAATATCCATTAATATCCTTTAATATCCAGTATCCTTTAATATCCTTTAATATCCTTTAATGTCCAGTATCCTTTAATATCCATTAATATCCTTTAATATCCAGTATCCTTTAATATCCTTTAATATCCTTTAATGTCCAGTATCCTTTAATATCCATTAATATCCTTTAATATCCAGTATCCTTTAATATCCTTTAATATCCAGTATCCTTTAATGTCCAGTATCCTTTAATATCCTTTAATATCCAGTATCCTTTAATATCCAGTATCCTTTAATATCCTTTAATATCCAGTATCCTTTAATATCCTTTAATATCCAGTATCCTTTCATGTCCAGTATCCTTTAATATCCTTTAATATACAGTATCCTTTAATATCCAGTATCCTTTAATATCCAGTATCCTTTAATATCCTTTAATATCCAGTATCCTTTAATATCCTTTAATATCCAGTATCCTTTAATATCCTTTAATATACAGTATCCTTTAATTTCCAGTATCCTTTAATGTCCAGTATCCTTTAATTAATATCCTTTAATATCCAATATCCTTTAATATCCAGTATCCTTTAATATCCAGTATCCTTTAATGTCCAGTATCCTTTAATATCCTTTAATATCCTTTAATATCCAGTATCCTTTAATGTCCAGTATCCTTTAATATCCAGTATCCTTTATTAATATCCTTTAATGTCCTTTAATATCCAGTATCCTTTAATATCCAGAATCCTTTAATGTCCAGTATCCTTTAATATCCAGTATCCTTTAATATCCAGTATCCTATAATATCCAGTATCCTTTATTGTCCAGTATGAATCATCATAATTTCAATATGTTTGTAATGATCAGCTCCATTATTGTCTAGTTTTTAACTATCTTAGGACTTTTGTCTAAATGACACAAACACAGACACATACCTACATTAACTACGTCTCTCTCTATCAACTCACTCGCTCATCCCTCTCTCTTTCTTTCTTTCTCTCTCTCTCTCTCTCTCTCTCTCTCTCTCTCTCTCTCTCTCTCTCTCTCTCTCTTTATTTTACCTTTCACTCCACAGTGTGACATTCATCCCTTCGTTTCTGGTAGAGGAGCACCGTGCCTCTATGGCCCAGCAGCCTCTGTCATCCATCATGGTGGACGGCCCCTCACCCTGCCCCCTGACACCCTCCCCTACCCCTGCTGGAGGTCCGACCCCTTCCCCTACCCCTCCTGGAGGTCTGACCCCTTCCCCTACCCCTCCTGGAGGTCTGACCCCTTCCCCTACCCCTCCTGGAGGTCTGACCCCTTCCCCTACCCCTCCTGGAGGTCTGACCCCTTCCCCTACTCCCCCTGGAGGTCTAACCCCTTCCCCTACCCCTCCTGGAGCCCCAGATACAGCCTCAACAGTCCCAACTCCAGGTCCAGCTACAGCCCCAAGGCCTCAAGGCCCTTCTCTACCCAGACCTGTAGTATCAGCTACAAGTACAGCTCCAGCCTCAACGCCAACCAAAGGCCCACCCAGACCCCCACCCCCAGACAAGAGGTAAGATCCCGTCTTGAAACTGAAACAAATAACAATAAACATAAAGCCCTAACTCCAACCCTAACCTCAACCCTTACCCTAGCTCTAGCCTCAACCCTTACCCCAGCTCTAGCGTCAACCCCGGCCTCGGTCTCTCAGCCACAGCTCCAATCCAAAGGTAAGCTTCCAACCCTATCTCAAACCCTTGCTTGCTCGAGCGCTTTCTCCAGCCTCAACCCTACACTGACTCTTAAAGCTCCTTTCTTCAACCTCAACCCTACACTGAGTCTTAAAGCTACACCTCAACCCTACACTGAGTCTTAATGCTCCACCTCAACCCTACACTGAGTCTTAAGTCTCCACCTCAACTCTACACTGAGTCTTAAGGCTCCACCTCAACCCTACACTGAGTCTTAAGGCTCCACCTCAACCCTACACTGAGTCTTAAGGCTCCACCTCAACCCTACACTGAGTCTTAAGGCTCCACCTCAACCCTACACTGAGTCTTAAGGCTCCACCTCAACCCTACACTGAGCCTTATAGCTCCACCACAACCCTACACTGAGCCTTAAAGCTCCACCACAACCCTACATTGAGCCTTATAGCTCAACCTCAACCCTACACTGAGCCTTATAGCTCCACCTCAACCCTACACTGAGTCTTAAGGCTCCACCTCAACCCTACACTGAGCCTTATAGCTCCACCACAACCCTACACTGAGCCTTAAAGCTCCACCTCAACCCTACATTGAGCCTTATAGCTCAACCTCAATCCTACACTGAGCCTTATAGCTCCACCTCAACCCTACACTGAGTCTTAAGGCTCCACCTCAAGCCTACACTGAGACTTATAGCTCCACCACAACCCTACACTGAGTCTTAAGGCTCCACCTCAACCCTACACTGAGCCTTATAGCTCCACCACAACCCTACACTGTGCCTTAAAGCTCCACCTCAACCCTACATTGAGCCTTATAGCTCAACCTCAACCCTACACTGAGCCTTATAGCTCCACCTCAACCCTACACTGAGTCTTAAGGCTCCACCTCAACCCTACACTGAGCCTTATAGCTCCACCACAACCCTACACTGAGTCTTAAGGCTCCACCACAACCCTACACTGAGCCTTATAGCTCCACCTCAACCCTACACTGAGTCTTAAGGCTCCACCTCAACCCTACACTGAGCCTTATAGCTCCACCACAACCCTACACTGTGCCTTAAAGCTCCACCTCAACCCTACATTGAGCCTTATAGCTCAACCTCAATCCTACACTGAGCCTTATAGCTCCACCTCAACCCTACACTGAGTCTTAAGGCTCCACCTCAACCCTACACTGAGACTTATAGCTCCACCTCAACCCTACACTTAGGCTCCTTTCTTCAGCCTCAACCCTTCAGCCTCAAGCGAAGGTCAAGCCATGCGTCGTCTGAAACATGACCCGCCAAACCTCGCTCCTTAACACCCAACCGCTGAACCCGGAGGTCAGCCGCACCAATGTGTCAGAGGAAACACTGTCAGCCTGCAGGCGCCCAGCCCGCCACAAGGAGTCACTAGAGAGCGATGAGCCAAGAAAAGCCCCACCCCCCTGCCAAATGCTCCCCTAACCCGGATAACGCTGGGCCAAATGTGCGCCGCCCTATGGGACTCCCGGTCACGGCCGGATCTGACACAGGCTGGGATGTAGGCCACAAAACGTATTTTTTAACATTCATGTGGTATAGAAGGCTATTTTTAGACTCACCTATAGAGCTCAGTACCTCCCTCTCTCTCACCCCCTCCCTCACTCTCTTCCCCCCTCCATCTCTCTCCTCCCCCTCCCTCTCTTTCTTACCCCCTCCCTCTCTCTCACCCCCCCTACCTCTCTCTCACCCCCCTCCCTCTCTCTCCCTCCGCTCCCTCTCTCTTCCTCCCCTCTCTCTCCCCCCCCCTCCCTCTCTCTCCTCCCCCCTCCCTCTCTCTTCCTCCCCTCCCTCTCTCTTCCTCCCCTCTCTCTCTTCCCCCCTCTCTCTCTTCCCCCCTCCCTCTCTCTCTTCCTCCCTCTCTCTCTTCCCCCCTCCATCTCTCTCTTCCCCCCTCCCTCTCTCTCACCCCCCCTCCCTCTCTCTTCCTCCCCCTCCCTCTCTGTCTCCCCCTCTCTGTCTGTCTCTCTCTCCTCCCCCTCCCTCTCTCCTCCCCCTCCCTCTCTCTCCTCCCCCTCCCCTCTCTCCTCCCCCTCCCTCTTCCTCCCCTCTCTCTTCCTCTCTCTCTCTACTACTGCTGTAACATGTTGTAATGCTCTCCACTGCTCCTTTTTACAGACTCCTGCTGTGTAGATATGGCTATCACTCAATATAATGGGCTTATTACCTCACACACACACAGACACACACACACACACAGACAGACAGAGACACAGACACAGAAGAGAGCCCTATTTGGTAAAAGACCTTTGTGGCAACAACAAATAAAACAAAAATAAACAAATAAACAAATAAATAAATAAACAAAGAGAAACATAATATTGATAATTGTATCATAAGGAATAATGTTATAGTTTATACAAAATATTAAAAATGAACATTTTACTGTTTATAAAGCATGTGATCTTTTTCCCTGTAGCCTAATCCCTAAACCCCCACCCTCACCCGTACCACTGAACGAGAGGAGAGGTGTGGATGGAGTGAGAGAGGAGGAGAAGAAAGTGGAGAGGAAGCGAGAGGAGGAGGAGGAGGAGGTGAGAGAGGAAGAAGAGAGAGAGGACGAGATGTTGGTTTATCCTACTAACCTCAGTTGGGCTCAACCTAGAAGGTTAGTAAACGTTGCTGTCCTTCTTTATAGTCTAACGCTGTAGTGCACAGATAATACACACTCGTTGTGACACTCGAGCACGCACACACACCACCCCCTTCACCCTGTTTCTCCCTGTCTCTCCCACAGCGGCTGGTTGGTCAGGCTGCCAGGCACACACACCACCCCCTTCACCCTGTTTATCCCTGTCTCTCCCACAGCGGCTGGTTGGTCAGGCTGCCAGGCACACACACCACCCCCTTCACCCTGTTTCTCCCTGTCTCTCCCACAGCGGCTGGTTGGTCAGGCTGCCAGGCACACACACCACCCCCTTCACCCTGTTTCTCCCTGTCTCTCCCACAGCGGCTGGTTGGTCAGGCTGCCAGGCACACACACCACCCCCTTCACCCTGTTTCTCCCTGTCTCTCCCACAGCGGCTGGTTGGTCAGGCTGCCAGGCACACACACCACCCCCTTCACCCTGTTTCTCCCTGTCTCTCCCACAGCGGCTGGTTGGTCAGGCTGCCAGGCACACACACCACCCCCTTCACCCTGTTTCTCCCTGTCTCTCCCACAGCGGCTGGTTGGTCAGGCTGCCAGGCACACACACCACCCCCTTCATCCTGTTTATCCCTGTCTTTCCCACAGCGGCTGGTTGGTCAGGCTGCCAGGCACACACACCACCCCCTTCACCCTGTTTATCCCTGTCTTTCCCACAGCGGCTGGTTGGTCAGGCTGCCAGGCACACACACCACCCCCTTCATCCTGTTTATCCCTGTCTTTCCCACAGCGGCTGGTTGGTCAGGCTGCCAGGCACACACACCACCCCCTTCATCCTGTTTATCTCTGTCTCTCCCACAGCGGCTGGTTGGTCAGGCTGCCAGGCACACACACCACCCCCTTCATCCTGTTTCTCCCTGTCTTTCCCACAGCGGCTGGTTGGTCAGGCTGCCAGGCACACACACCACCCCCTTCACCCTGTTTATCCCTGTCAGTCCCACATCGGCTGGTTGGTCAGGCTGCCACGCATGCACACCACCCCCTTCATCCTGTTTATCCCTGTCAGTCCCACAGCGGCTGGTTGGTCAGGCTGCCAGGCACACACACCACCCCCTTCATCCTGTTTATCCCTGTCTTTCCCACAGCGGCTGGTTGGTCAGGCTGCCAGGCACACACACCACCCCCTTCATCCTGTTTATCCCTGTCTTTCCCACAGCGGCTGGTTGGTCAGGCTGCCAGGCACACACACCACCCCCTTCATCCTGTTTATCTCTGTCTCTCCCACAGCGGCTGGTTGGTCAGGCTGCCAGGCACACACACCACCCCCTTCATCCTGTTTATCCCTGTCTTTCCCACAGCGGCTGGTTGGTCAGGCTGCCAGGCACACACACCACCCCCTTCATCCTGTTTATCTCTGTCTCTCCCACAGCGGCTGGTTGGTCAGGCTGCCAGGCACACACACCACCCCCTTCATCCTGTTTATCTCTGTCTCTCCCACAGCGGCTGGTTGGTCAGGCTGCCAGGCACACACACCACCCCCTTCACCCTGTTTCTCCCTGTCTCTCCCACAGCGGCTGGTTGGTCAGGCTGCCAGGCACACACACCACCCCCTTCACCCTGTTTCTCCCTGTCTCTCCCACAGCGGCTGGTTGGTCAGGCTGCCAGGCACACACACCACCCCCTTCATCCTGTTTATCCCTGTCTTTCCCACAGCGGCTGGTTGGTCAGGCTGCCAGGCACACACACCACCCCCTTCATCCTGTTTATCTCTGTCTCTCCCACAGCGGCTGGTTGGTCAGGCTGCCAGGCACACACACCACCCCCTTCACCCTGTTTATCCCTGTCTCTCCCACAGCGGCTGGTTGGTCAGGCTGCCAGGCACACACACCACCCCCTTCACCCTGTTTATCCCTGTCTCTCCCACAGCGGCTGGTTGGTCAGGCTGCCAGGCACACACACCACCCCCTTCACCCTGTTTATCCCTGTCTCTCCCACAGCGGCTGGTTGGTCAGGCTGCCAGGCACACACACCACCCCCTTCACCCTGTTTATCCCTGTCTAAAGGCCTAAATCTCTCAGTGCATTCAGAAAGTATTCAGAGCCCTTTGACTTTTTCCAAAATTGTATGTTACAGCCTTATTACATCACAATACCCAATAATGACATCACTATACCCCATAACAACATCACAATACCCCATAACGACATCACAATACCCCATAACGACATCACAATACCCCATAACGACATCACAATATCCCATAACGACATCACAATACCCCATAACGACATCACAATATCCCATAACGACATCACAATACCCCATAACGACATCACAATACCCCATAACGACATCACAATAAATACCCCATAACGACATCACAATAAATACCCCATAACGACATCACAATACCCCATAACGACATCACAATAAATACCCCATAACGACATCACAATAAATACCCCATAACGACATCACAATAAATACCCCATAACGACATCACAATAAATACCCCATAACGACATCACAATACCCCATAACGACATCACAATAAATACCCCATAACGACATCACAATAAATACCCCATAACGACATCACAATAAATACCCCATAACGACATCACAATAAATACCCCATAACGACATCACAATACCCCATAACGACATCACAATACCCCATAACGACATCACAATAAATACCCCATAACGACATCACAATACCCCATAACGACATCACAATACCCCATAACGACACCACAATAAATACCCCATAACGACACCACAATACCCCATAACGACATCACAATAAATACCCCATAACGACATCACAATACCCCATAACGACATCACAATACCCCATAACGACATCACAATACCCCATAACGACATCACAATAAATACCCCATAACGACATCACAATACCCCATAACGACATCACAATAAATACCCCATAATGACATCACAATACCCCATAACGACATCACAATACCCCATAACGACATCACAATACCCCATAACGACATCACAATACCCCATAACGACATCACAATACCCCATAACGACATCACAATAAATACCCCATAATGACATCACAATACCCCATAACGACATCACAATACCCCATAACGACATCACAATACCCCATAACGACATCACAATAAATACCCCATAACGACATCACAATAAATACCCCATAACGACATCACAATACCCCATAACGACATCACAATACCCCATAACGACACCACAATACCCCATAACGACATCACAATAAATACCCCATAACGACATCACAATACCCCATAACGACATCACAATAAATACCCCATAACGACATCACAATACCCCATAACGACATCACAATACCCCATAACGACATCACAATACCCCATAACGACATCACAATAAATACCCCATAACGACATCACAATACCCCATAATGACATCACAATACCCCATAACGACATCACAATACCCCATAACGACATCACAATAAATACCCCATAACGACATCACAATAAATACCCCATAACGACATCACAATACCCCATAACGACATCACAATACCCCATAACGACACCACAATACCCCATAACGACATCACAATACCCCATAACGACATCACAATATCCCATAACGACATCACAATACCCCAAAACGACATCACAATACCCCATAACGACATCACAATACCCCATAACGACATCACAATAAATACCCCATAACGACATCACAATAAATACCCCATAACTTGCAGACCCTCATGCCAAATGGAGTCAGAAGCTTTTTTGAAATCAACAAAGCATGACAAGACTTTGCTTTTGTTTTGTTTATCTGTTTTACGATAGAGAGGATTTTCCCAATGTTGCTGTTGACGCATATCCCTCTCTCTCTCTCTCTCTCTCTCTCTCTCTCTCTCTCTCTCTCTCTCTCTCTCTCTCTCTCTCTCTGTCTCTCTATCTCTCTCTCTTTCTCTCTTTCCCTCCCCCTCTCTCTCGCTCTCTCTCTCTCTCTGTCTCTCTCTGTCTCTCTCTCTCTGTCTCTCCACCCCCGCCCCCCCATGCAGGGTCAAGTTGATGCGTTCTTCAGGCCAGTCTCTGGGCATCAGTATCATGGGAGGGAGAGGGATGGGCAGCAGGCTGAGCAGTGGAGAGGTGATGAGAGGAGTGTTCATTAAACATATCACACCAGACAGCCCTGCTGGACACAACGGCACCCTGAAGACTGGAGACAGGATACTGGAGGTATGGAGAGAGGAGAAGGCAGAGGGGAGAGGATGAGGTGTGTGTTTGTGTATGTATATGTTTGTGATGAGTGTTCATTAAAGAGGTGTGTGTGTGTGTTTCTTCCTTCTGGTGAGTTTTCCTGGCCACACATCACTTGATTCTTCTTCATCTTTTTCGTCATCTTCTTCTTCCACTTCTGCTTCTTTTGCTTCTTCTATTTCTTCTGCTTCTTCTGCTTCTACTTCTTCTTCTACTTCTACTTCTTCTTCTTCTTCTACTTCTTCTTCTTCTGCTTCTTCTGCTTCTTCCTTTGCGTCTTCTTCTGCTTCTTCTTCTTCTGCTTCTGATTCTTCTTCTGATTCTTATTATACTTCTTCTTCTTCTACTTCTTCTTCTACTTCTTCTTCTACTTCTTCTTCTACTTCTTCTTCTGATTCTTCTTCTGCTTCTGATTCTTCTTCTGATTCTTATTATACTTCTTCTTCTTCTACTTCTTCTTCTACTTCTTCTTCTACTTCTTCTTCTACTTCTTCTTCTGATTCTTCTTCTGCTTCTGATTCTTCTTCTGATTCTTATTATACTTCTTCTTCTTCTACTTCTTCTTCTACTTCTTCTTCTACTTCTGCTTCTGCTTCTTCTTCTGATTCTTCTTCTGATTCTTCTTCTTCTTCTTCTACATCTTCTTCTGCTTATTCTTCTACTTCTTCTTCTACTTCTTCTTCTACTTCTTCTTCTACTTCTTCTTCTACTTCTTCTTCTTCTTCTGCTTCTGATTCTTCTTCTGATTCTTATTATACTTCTTCTTCTTCTACTTCTTCTTCTACTTCTTCTTCTACTTCTTCTTCTACTTCTTCTGATTCTTCTTCTGATTCTTCTTCTACTTCTTCTGCTTCTTCTTCTGCTTTTTATTCTTCTGCTTCTACTTCTTCTGATTCTTCTTCTGCTTTTTATTCTTCTGCTTCTACTTCTTCTGCTTCTTCTTCTGCTTCTGCTTCTTCTTCTGCTTCTGATTCTTCATCTGATTCATCTTCTACATCTTCTTCTACTTCTTCTGCTCCTTCTGCTTCTTCTTCTACATCTTTTTCTGCTTCTTCTACTTCTTCTTCTTCTTCTGATTCTTCTTCTTCTTCTGATTCTTCTTCTGCTGCTTTTTATTCTTCTTCTTCTTCTACTTCTTCTTCTACTTCTTCTTCTGATTCTTCTTCTGCTTCTGATTCTTCTTCTGATTCTTATTATACTTCTTCTTCTTCTACTTCTTCTTCTACTTCTTCTTCTACTTCTGCTTCTGCTTCTTCTTCTGATTCTTCTTCTGATTCTTCTTCTTCTTCTTCTACATCTTCTTCTGCTTATTCTTCTACTTATTCTTCTACTTCTTCTTCTACTTCTTCTTCTTCTTCTGCTTCTGATTCTTCTTCTGATTCTTATTATACTTCTTCTTCTTCTACTTCTTCTTCTACTTCTTCTTCTACTTCTTCTTCTACTTCTTCTGATTCTTCTTCTGATTCTTCTTCTACTTCTTCTGCTTCTTCTTCTGCTTTTTATTCTTCTGCTTCTACTTCTTCTGATTCTTCTTCTGCTTTTTATTCTTCTTCTTCTACTTCTTCTGCTTCTTCTTCTGCTTTTTATTCTTCTGCTTCTACTTCTTCTGATTCTTCTTCTACTTCTTCTGCTTCTTCTTCTTCTTCTGCTTTTTATTCTTCTGCTTCTACTTCTTCTGCTTCTTCTTCTGCTTCTGATTCTTCATCTGATTCTTCTTCTACATCTTCTTCTACTTCTTCTGCTCCTTCTGCTTCTTCTTCTACATCTTTTTCTGCTTCTTCTACTTCTTCTTCTTCTTCTGATTCTTCTTCTTCTTCTGCTTCTTCTTTTCTGCTTCTGCTTCTTCTTCTGATTCTTCTTATTTTTCTTCTTCTACTTCTTCTTCTTCTTCTACATCTTCTACATCTTCTACTTCTTCTTCTGCTTGCTCTTTGAAGTCTAGGCCGATTAACTGTAATGCACTGCTGATGTAAAAAGGGCTTCGTGAATGCATTTGATTGGTTGATTTATTTCTGATTGATCAGGTAGGAGGCGTGGATCTGAGAGATGCCAGCCATGAGCAGGCAGTGGAGGCCATCCGTAGTGCTGGAGACCCTGTTGTCTTCCTGGTACAGACTGGACAACACAAATCACAGGTCGGTTTAGTTTAGAACTGCCACTCACATGTACGCATGCACACACATACAAGTCCTCTGATATCATGTGACGTCTCTCTCTCTCTCTGTCTGTCTCTCTCTCTCTCTGTCTCTCTCTCTCTCTCTCTCTCTCTCTCTGTCTCTCTCTCTCTCTCTCTCTTTCTCTCTCTCTCTCTCTCTCTCTCTCTCTGTCTCTCTCTCTCTCTCTCTCTCTCTCTCTGTCTCTCTCACTCTCTCTCTCTCTCTCTCTGTCTCTCTCTCTCTCTTCCTCTCTCTCTCTCTCTCTCTCTCTCTCTCTCTCTCTCTCTCTCTCTCTCTCTCTCTCTCTCTCTTCTGTGTTTCATATCTTCTCCCCGGCAGTCCTCTCCTGTGCTCTCCAACCATGAGAGACAAGCCTCAGCATCACACAGGGACTCACCGAACAACAGGGTTTGTATTAGAATAAGATATATATATTCTGTGTAGAATGTGGATCTATGTACCATAGCATTTGATGTTAGAATATAGAACAGCTGTGCAACTCTATGTTTTGTTCACTAGAAACATAGAGTTGGCTAGAGGGCACATCAATGATGCTGTCAATTGCTAAAACAGGTGCATATTCTATCCAGCTCTTTGTACTTGTGTCACGTCTAGGCTGTGTTGTTGATTCCCATGTGTTTTCATCATAGAGACAGAACTATACCTTTATAAGTCTGTACTCTGTACTCTGTATGTGGTGTGTATTCCCTGTGTGGCCCTGTATATAGATGCCAGAGAGTCACAGTGGTCTGTTCCTTAGTCTCTCCCCCGCCAACCCCTTCACCCCTACTCCCTTTAAGGTTTGTACACCTGTGTGTGAGACTGTGTGTGCCCCCCCCTAACCATAACCCTTAAAAACAGACATACCCTGTTTTCATATACTGCACTTATACAGCCTCTCACTACCACTAATACAGACCTGTCTACATGTGTATATCTATATGGGGTGTGTTTGTTTTGAACACACCCTGTTTTCCTGTGTTTGTCCCCGCGTCTTCAGCCGACAGCCAATAGGACGGTCAGGAGAAGCCCCACAACTGTCTCTGCACCAATCACACGGAGAGACACAGAAGACGACGGCTGGAGTGGGTTACACATACGAGCGCGCACGCACACACACGCCGCACACACACACACACACACACACACACACACACACACACACACACACACACACATCACACACATCACTATAGGCCTGCCAGAATAAGCACTAGTGTCCTAGACACTGACAGGAGGGGATTGAACCAGAATAAGCACTAGTCTCCTAGACACTGAACCAGAATAACCACTAGTCTCCTAGACACTGACAGGAGGGGATGGAACCAGAATAACCACTAGTCTCCTAGACACTGACAGGAGGGGATTGAACCAGAATAACCACTAGTCTCCTAGACACTGACAGGAGGGGATGGAACCAGAATAACCACTAGTCTCCTAGACACTGACAGGAGGGGATTGAACCAGAATAACCACTAGTCTCCTAGACACTGACAGGAGGGGATTGAACCAGAATAAGCACTAGTCTCCTAGACACTGACAGGAGGGGATTGAACCAGAATAACCACTAGTCTCCTAGACACTGACAGAAGGGGATTGAACCAGAATAACCACTAGTCTCCTAGACACTGACAGGAGGGGATTAAACCAGAATAAGCACTAGTCTCCTAGACACTGACAGGAGGGGATTGAACCAGATTAACCGCTGGTCTCCTAGACACTGACAGGAGGGGATTAAACCAGAATAACCACTAGTCTCCTAGACACTGACAGGAGGGGATTAAACCAGAATAACCACTAGTCTCCTAGACACTGACAGGAGGGGATGGAACCAGAATAACCACTAGTCTCCTAGACACTGACAGGAGGGGATTGAACCAGAATAACCACTAGTCTCCTAGACACTGACAGGAGGGGATGGAACCAGAATAACCACTAGTCTCCTAGACACTGACAGGAGGGGATTGAACCAGAATAACCACTAGTCTCCTAGACACTGACAGGAGGGGATTGAACCAGAATAACCACTAGTCCCCTAGACACTGACAGGAGGGGATTGAACCAGAATAACCACTAGTCTCCTAGACACTGACAGGAGGGGATTGAACCAGAATAACCACTAGTCTCCTAGACACTGACAGGAGGGGATTGAACCAGAATAACCACTAGTCTCCTAGACACTGACAGGAGGGGATTGAACCAGAATAAGCACTAGTCTCCTAGACACTGACAGGAGGGGATTGAACCAGAATAACCACTAGTCTCCTAGACACTGACAGGAGGGGATTGAACCAGAATAAGCACTAGTGTCCTAGACACTGAACCAGAATAAGCAATATGACGTTGATTCTCTCTCTCTTTCTCTATATCGCTACTGCTTCCTCTCTGTCCCCCCCCCCCCCCCCCCCCCCGTCCCCCCCCCCCACACAGAGAAGATGATGTCCAGGTATGGAGGTCTGCCAGGTGAGCTCCATATGATAGAACTGGAGAAGAGTCCCCGTGGAGTCACTAGCACCGAGGCCCCGGGACAGGGTCTGGTTCCTGGTCTGGGTCTCAGCCTGACGGAGGACAGGGAAGGTTCCAGAGCCCACCTCGGCGTCTACGTGGCCGGGGTCGACCCCCAGGGGGCGGCGGGGCGAGACGGTCGGATACGGGTGGGAGATGAGCTACTGGAGGTGAGTCAGTGTGTGTGAGAGAGATTAGAGAAAGAGACACCACACTGCAGGTGGCAGTATGCCCCTCTTTCAGTTTGTTTTAATGACTCGTAGAAGCTTCAATGCAGACAGCCATGAATGGAGCTGGCCATGCTGTCACAGAATACAGGATGGCACAGATACAAAGAAGGACCCTCTATGACACCTCTATGATGGCCAGATACAAAGAAGGATCCTCTATCCACCTCTATGATAGCCAGATACAAAGAAATATCCTCTATCCACCTCTATGATGGCCAGATACAAAGAAGGACCCTCTATCCACCTCTATGATGGCCAGATACAAAGAAGGACCCTCTATCCACCTCTATGATGGCACAGATACAAAGAAGGACCCTCTATCCACCTCTATGATGGCACAGATACAAAGAAGGACCCTCTATCCACCTCTATGATGGCCAGATACAAAGAAGGACCCTCTATGCACCTCTATGATTAAATCCCACCAACCCCCCCCTTATATTTAGGATGTTTATAATAGCAATAAGGCACCTCAGGGGGTTTGTGGTATATGGCCAATCTACCACAGCTAAGGGCTGTGTCCAGGCACTCCACGATGTGTCGATCCTGTATGGTCGTAGTCACCAGATCACTACAGCCATTCCTCAACACTGTTGTAGAGGACCACAGCCCCTAACATACAGTACCGTCAGATATAGTAGTAATGTGTAGTATTATATATGATGTCCTGGTTGTAGATCAACGGTCAGATCCTGTATGGTCATAGTAA
The DNA here is from genome assembly GCF_013265735.2 of Oncorhynchus mykiss. Taxonomy (NCBI): domain Eukaryota; kingdom Metazoa; phylum Chordata; class Actinopteri; order Salmoniformes; family Salmonidae; genus Oncorhynchus; species Oncorhynchus mykiss. Next base: position 727,701 of record NW_023493672.1, on the reverse strand, counting down.
CCAGATCGCTACAGCCATTCCTCAACACTGTTGTAGAGGACCACAGCCCCTAACATACAGTACCGTCAGATATAGTAGTAATGTGTAGTATTATATATTATGTCCTGGTTGTAGATCAACGGTCAGATCCTGTATGGTCGTAGTCACCAGAACGCTACAGCCATCCTCAACGGTGCTCCTTCTAAAGTCCAGATTCTCCTCAGCAGGTACAGTATAGAACCTCGCACCACACAGTAAATGGGATTACACGACACGCTGTTGAGATGCCCCCTTTTTTTGACTTTTCGTGTAGAAGAGTTTGTATCAAATAAAATCAAACCATATCAAAGTCATTTGACTTGTGTTAAAGTCATGTGATTTTACTGTGCTTGAAATATAGTAACTATTATGGATTTATTCGTTGTCAATACGGTGACAATTTAATCAATTGTGACCACCAATTACTTCATTATATTTCCAAGATGGCGACTGTGATGTCTAACAGAGATGTTATTGTTTTGATCAGGAATAAAGCCGCTCTGGCGCAGATGACTCAAGGACCCATGGCTGGGGACTCCTCCTCTTCCTCCCTCCATCCCTCCATCTCTCTCTCCTCTTTTCTCCACCCCTCCATCCACGTCTCTACCTCCCATCCCCCCATTCCTCCCCACTCCTCTGTCGGCACTGCCAGGAACGCCTCCTCCTCCTCCAGCGGGCGATCTGATTGGCCAACGGGCTCCGCTCTGACCCCTGACCTCCTGTGCTGTCCCATAATACCCGGCGTTGACAGCACCATAGAGATCTGTAAAGGACACTTGGGCCTGGGACTCAGCATCGTGGGGGGGTGTGACACGCTACTGGTAAGAGAGACAGAGAGAGGGAGTGTGAGAGAGAGAGAGAGAGAGATGGGAGAAAGAGAGAGCGAGAAAGAGAGAGAGAGAGAGAGAGAAAGAGAGAGATATATAGTGTGTGTTTGTGTGTGTGTACCGTGGAGGTCTGTTAAGGACACACATAACTCGGCCTCATCATCGGGATGATATACTGTAGAACACCCTCTACTGGGGTAACATACCAACTGGTCTGATGATGTACTGTAGAACACCCTCTACTGGGGTAACATACCAACTGGTCTGATGATGTACTGTAGAACACCCTCTACTGGGGTAACATACCAACTGGTCTGATGATGTACTGTAGAACACCCTCTACTGGGGTAACATACCAACTGGTCTGATGATGTACTGTACTGTAGAACACCCTCTACTGGGGTAACATACCAACTGGTCTGATGATGTACTGTAGAACACCCTCTACTGGGATAAAATACCAACTGGTCTGATGATGTACTGTAGAACACCCTCTACTGGGGTAAAATAAAATAGTAGCTTTTATAGTATCTTTTCTCTCTCTTCTCCACCATAATAATCCATGAGGTTAATGATCTCTCTCTTCTCCACCATAATAATCCATGAGGTTAATGATCTCTCTCTTCTCCACCATAATAATCCATGAGGTTAATGATCTCTCTCTTCTCCACCATAATAATCCATGAGGTTAATGATCTCTCTCTTCTCCACCATAATAATCCATGAGGTTAATAATCTCTCTTCTCCACCATAATAATCCATGAGGTTAATGATCTCTCTTCTCCACCATAATAATCCATGAGGTTAATGATCTCTCTTCTCCACCATAATAATCCATGAGGTTAATGATCTCTCTTCTCCACCAGGGGGCCATAATAATCCATGAGGTTAATGATCTCTCTCTTCTCCACCATAATAATCCATGAGGTTAATGATCTCTCTCTTCACCATAATAATCCATGAGGTTAATGATCTCTCTCTTCTCCACCATAATAATCCATGAGGTTAATGATCTCTCTTCTCCACCATAATAATCCATGAGGTCAATGATCTCTCTTCTCCACCATAATAATCCATGAGGTTAATGATCTCTCTTCTCCACCATAATAATCCATGAGGTTAATGATCTCTCTTCTCCACCATAATAATCCATGAGGTTAATGATCTCTCTTCTCCACCATAATAATCTATGAGGTTAATGATCTCTCTCTTCTCCACCATAATAATCCATGAGGTTAATGATCTCTCTCTTCTCCACCATAATAATCCATGAGGTTAATGATCTCTCTCTTCTCCACCATAATAATCCATGAGGTTAATGATCTCTCTGTTCTCCACCATAATAATCCATGAGGTTAATGATCTCTCTCTTCTCCACCAGGGGGCCATTATAATCCATGAGGTTAATGATCTCTCTCTTCTCCACCATAATAATCCACAAGGTTAATGATCGCTCTCTTCTCCACCAGGGGGCCATTATAATCCATGAGGTTAATGATCTCTCTCTTCTCCACCATAATAATCCACGAGGTTAATGATCTCTCTCTTCTCCACCATTATAATCCATGAGGTTAATGATCTCTCTCTTCTCCACCAGGGGGCCATAATAATCCATGAGGTTAATGATCTCACTTCTCCACCATTATAATCCATGAGGTTAATGCTCTCTCTCTCTTCTCCACCAGGGGGCCATAATAATCCTTGAGATTAATGATCTCACTTCTCCACCATTATAATCCATGAGGTTAATGATCTCTCTCTTCTCCACCATTATAATCCATGAGGTTAATGATCTCTCTCTTCTCCACCATAATAATCCATGAGGTTAATGATCTCTCTCTTCTCCACCATAATAA